>NW_020864649.1:0-70307 GCF_003713205.1 Coffea eugenioides
CCCATTTTTCTTTGAGCAATGAAATCCCTTAGATGTTTTGCACGAGCGCTTTCAGATGAATTTTCGAATTCACATTGTAAGGCCTGCCTAAGAATCAAGTAATACTTGTAATTTTCAAACTTTATCAGATCAAAATTGTTATCAGATATAGAAAGATATTTTCACCTTATTGAAATATTTTTATGAATGCAGGGGGAAGGGGGAAAAATAAAAAGAAAAATACCCAGAGTTAGTAAGAAAAATTGTAAAATCGGTATGCATGTTCTATGGGGGAACCCTTTTATGCCAAGGGTAGGCCTAGCATGAAAATGCAATCCTCTAGGGTAGGCACTATACCATACCTGATGAATCCGATCAATTGATTGAATGAAAAATGATTTGAAAAATTTGGCCAATTTGGAGTGAGAAGAAACATTCGTCCTAAAAAATGAGGACAAAGTTCGAATGAATTGCTTATTTTGATCGACGCATGATGTGTCAAAAGGAATAAAATGGTCAAATTCATTGAATGAAATTTGATTATTTATTGAAAATTGAATGGATAACCCTAAAAATGAATTAAACTAATCAAATGAAGCGAATGGAATCAATTGATTTAGTGAAATGATGATTTATTCAAAATCGACCGAATTGCCCTAAAAATGGGTAGACTGGTCAAATGGATTGGATGATTTATTCAAAATTGACTAGATCACCGTAAAAAGGGTAAACTGGTCAAATGAAATTGAACGAAACTGATGACTTATTCAAAATTGATTGAATTGACCTAAGAATGGGTAAACTAATCAAATGAATTCAAAATCGACTAGATTGCCCTAAAAATGAACAAATTGATAAAATGGACTGGATGAAATTGATGAATAAAATGGTCCAATGGATTGAATGGAATTGACGGCTTATTTAAAAATCAATCTATCCACTGGTAATTTCAAAAAACTTATTGCGATGCATTAGCCTATGAGCCTTCTAAAATCAAATTTTGGCCTCGATTTATTTATCGTCTCAATAGCGAGGAATTATTTGTGAATTTCTTCAAATTAATGTCCTTTTTGCAAGGGATTTTTACCAATTTGATAAAATGGCCAAAAAGTAATTATTAAACGCTCATATTCCAAAGATCGCTCTATGGAAATAATCGGATCCTACCTTACCTTGTGCACTACCCCTTTGGATGGTACAAAAATATAAACGTGCAAGTCTCCTTGGATTAAATATCCGAGACACGAGGTGGTTTATTCCTATAATAGGATTCCCTAAGTGGCATTCCCTCTAAGGCTTATGCATGATGCCAGTTTATTAAAGCAGTAAAATATGCAATTTGAAATGAAACATGACCTAAGGGACCCTTTATTTGCCAGGGTAGGCCTAAAATGATATGACATTATTAATTTAGAAACGAAATATACCAAAATTTCTTAAACGTGCAATAGCCTATTTACAAGGGTAGGTGCTAAAAGAAGGTCATGCCAGACCTCTTATTTGCTAGGGTTTGTGAATGCAATGGGGACAAAACCAAGAAAAGTTAGTTCAGCCAGATAAATACACATAACACATTGTAGCAACGAGATAAAGCAATAAAATCAATACAAAGCAATAAAAGGGAAAAAGGGGTTGGATCCCTCCCCTCGTGAATAGTGTCCCTAATAAGGCAAGGCAGACTCTACCCTAGGCAAGTTATCATGGATGCATGAGGTATTGGCTCACTAATGCATCTAGACTCGATAGGTTTTAGGTCCCCGAGCCTTCAGACTTGGAAACCAAGGGTCATCAATCCCAAGGTTCTTTGTCGGTGGCTCGAGCGATTCCCCAGACATTGCTACGCACACATCGTGTCACGGCTACATGTCATGAGTGAATCTATCAAAAATCATCAACTTTCGACTAAAAGCTAAAGGCTATGAACCCAAAGCTTAAAATGGAAGGTTGAGTGACCCCTCGGATCATGCTACGCACACATCGTGTCGCGATCACAAGTCCAAGTGAATCGCCTAAAATCCTAATAGGGTGGAGTGGCGTGACAAGCCACTAAAAGAAAAATAAAAGAGGGGTGAAAAATTAAAGCGTATGCACGTATGCTAGTGCTCGTTTGGAGAGGAGGGATCGAGAACCAACGCGAGGCTCTAGGGTAATGTCCCCCACCCAAATGCAATGCAAAGCGCGGAATCACATAAATAAACCATCCATCCATCAAATCAATCGTACGCCAAATGGGTGAGTGACTGAGTTGATACGCGCGAAATGCAAAAATCCTAAAAAAGGAAAAATGCAACCCTAATGTCCAAATGCTATGCATAAAAAGGGTAGAAAAAGGAAAGGAATAGCTAAATCAAATGCTTGGACCCACTTAGGAAGTCCCCAGTGGAGTCGCCAAGCTGTCGCGCCCCACTTTTTGAGTATGTGAAAGTAGTGTGTGGGATATGTATGTGAACGTGTGTGAAAATGAAAATAAAAGGCCGTGGGATTGTGAAATGCGACGGTTTGGCCAAACAAAGTTCAAAAAGGGTTTTTGAATGGAAAATGGAGTCGCCACTTGGTATAGAGTTAGGGTGTACCAAGTCACCCAAAAAGTGATTTTTTTTTGGAAAGAAAAGTAAACAAACCCTTTTTAAAGAACTCTTAGATCTACGTAACCAAAGAAAGGGATCGGGGGTCACATTTGATAAGGGAGAAGGCAAAGGCAAAGCCTAAGGCACTCCCTTACCCTAGCCAAAGCTAGTTGCGTGACTTAGCCCTTCTTTTCTTAATTCTTCTACCCAAAATATGTGTTGCATGTTGGATGTGACTAATGGGTATGAGAAAAAATGCAATTCTAAATCTAAAATGTCTTTTATGAGGCTTTTTGGTCCAATCACATGAGTTGTGATGGCCAATAAGGAAAACTCTCATAGAGGTTACGGGTAATGCAAATGAAGACCAAATATGAGTGCAAGTGTGAAAATGTAAGAGGAATGCAAAATAAAATAAAATAAAAATACAAATGTAAGTGCAAGTGTGCAAATGTAATAAAAGTGCATGTGTGCAAATGTAAGAAAAGTGCATGTGTGCAAATGTAAGAAAAGTGCATGTGTGCCAATTGAGAAAATGAAGGTGTATGTGTGCAAGTGGATCAAAATATGGTATAATGGTAGTAAATGCATCTAAGTACAATTGGGCGCAATTTGTAAGGTAGAAAATAAATAAGTGATAGGGAAAGAAGAGAAAGTGTGTGAACATGGCATGTGGAGTAAAAAATATAAGTAGTGAGAAAATGTAGATGAAAAAATGATATGGTAAAATGGAGGTGCATGATCCTAGAGGAATGCATCAAGTCGGGTACGGGAATGACTTCTATCTTCATGATTTTAATTTTCCCTTTGATTAGAAGGAAGAACTAGCGTGCTAAGGCTATTTTGTAGCCACACTCGCTCGTTTCCCTTACCTAAAGGGGACTCTCAAGCAAATGTACCCTATAACTAGCATGAGGATGCAAAAACCTAAAATGAAGGGGAAAGGATTGGAGGATCATGCCAAATGCTAGAAAACTAAGAAAAATGTATGAAATGTAGTGAAACATGCAAGTATGTACTAACGAGAGGGGACGGCCTATTGGGGTCTAGCATTGGACTAGCCCTTTTCTAAAATTCTCTCACAAGCATTGGACTTGCGAGAGCTCAAGGGGAAAGACCATGGCCAGCGTTGGACTAGCCACGGTGACGCATTCATCCATCACATTCATCTATGACTATAGAAAGCAAGTAGACATGCCAATCACCTATAAACACGTAGCACATAACACTTAACATGCTCAACTAAATGCAAGAGCCTAAAAAAGCAACTTAACACGTAGCCACAAAAGCAAGCAATCAAGCTAATGAACCTATTACATTTGCTAACTATAAAACAAATGGGGAAGAGGAAAAATGAATAAAAATGCTCTCCGAGCCCTATCTATTACAAGCCAAGAGGTGTACACATACCCCATAAATAAAAGAATGACTTAATAAAAGCAAAAGTAAATGGAATGAATCAAGGAAAAGCAAGCAAAGTGGACATGCAATTCTCACTTAGCACGTTGGATCACATAGGGGAGAGACAAAAAAGATAAAAGAAGTCATACCTCCCTTGAGTTCATGCCCTAACGAAGTGAAATTACTAATTTACCCTCCAAAACAATAAAATGGTCAGGGTACCAATTTAATTAAGAACGTTAAAGAAAATATGCAAAACACGAGCTCACTTGGTCATAAAGCTCTTAAAATCACGAATTAAGTGCAATTAAACAAAATATGGTAATTAATTAAAGCAAACAAGCAATGAAGTTGCAAAAATCAAAGCTGCGAAGGATCAAATTGATGAAAATATTCAATTAGTTGGGTCATGGTAGAACGAGGGGAGACTTGGGGGGCCAAAGTGTAATTTTTCAGAAATTATTCATGCATGCAAATGAAAGCCTCCAGTAAACTGACGCAAACTGAAGCTTCTATCATTTTCTGCTGCAAAAATTGCAGCTCGTGAGCAAACCAAAGAAATGGCAAAAATTTACAAACAAAACCAAACCTCATCAAACTCTCTACAATCATTGTCGACACAAGATCCGGCATACAAACAAGATAAGAAAAATCCAACTTGTGGGCTGTTACGGGAATCAAAGACATGAAAGCTAATGCAGCTTCATGCAATCCACGAAGGAAAAACAAATTTCTGCAACACTTTGCCCTTAAGCTTTCAGCAGCCAAAACAAAATCTGAACGTAGCTTGCTTTCAAATTCAGATTTCAAACCCAAACACATAGCTTTAAACTAGACACAAGCTACATACTCTCTATTATCCAAACAGGAAGCAAATCTTAGGAAGATTTCATGTAAAATTCTGGAAAAACATGCAAAACATTGGAAGAATCGAAAACTGCTGCAACTATTTCATCAACACGGACAGGCTGCTGGGAATTTTCCTACACCTCTCTTTGCTACTCTCTGCAATCTGCTGTGCTTTGTTACCAACCCACAACACATCAACTTCGAATCAACAAAACACAAGATACAAACACCCTACTTATCAGGCAAACCAAACTACTCCACCTTTAACGCAGAATCAAAGCAGAAAAACTGGGATGATAGCTGTCGGGGATACCAGAAATAAAAGCAAAAGAAAGAAACAAAAGTGCAGCAAGCAGTCTGTAACTTTACAGCTTATTAACAACCCAAAAAGCTTTGCTTTAGACTCCAGAAAATATGATAAAACACTGGATTGAACAAGCAAACAAATAACCCATTCAAAGCTCATTCCCAGCAGATTCAAAGGTGCCACTGAAACAGGAAAATGCAGCAGAGACCGAAAGAAAGAATCTTGCGCTAGCCATGTACATGGGAAACCAGTCAAACAACAAACAATTCTCGAACTCCAAACAACCCAAGAGCTGAAGCAACCAAGAAAAATAA
Source organism: Coffea eugenioides (assembly GCF_003713205.1). Taxonomy (NCBI): domain Eukaryota; kingdom Viridiplantae; phylum Streptophyta; class Magnoliopsida; order Gentianales; family Rubiaceae; genus Coffea; species Coffea eugenioides. The sequence goes on from NW_020864649.1 coordinate 5,418, forward strand.
CTTTATGTTCGTTCAACGGATTTTCAACAAAACATCCAACCCATTGGGCTGCCGTAAGCAGTAAAACAGCGAAGTATATTTATGAATAGAACGTAGCAAAAATCTTTGGCAGATTCGATGAAGATCTGGGTGTGTGCGGGAAGTAAAGGACGAAAAGAAATCACCTTTGATGTCTTTCGGAATCTACTGAACGAAGAACGGCTGACAAGAGTGCATTCGGATGAAGCTTTGCGGGCGGTCATGGCAGATTCCGACGACGTGATGGCGGCAGCGATTCCTTTCCTCCTCTGCTTTTCATTTCCGCCAAACCTTCGTAGTTTCCATTGCTTTTCCTTCTTGTTTTGCAGCTCACGGTCTCCCCTCTTGCTCTCTTTTCTGTTCAGCCGAGAGCTCTCTCTCTCTTGGTACCGTAGCTTCTTCTTCCTTTAATTTTCTTCCTTTTCGCTCTTGTTTTCCCACGAAACTCCCTCCCAGTTTTTCCCTTTTGTTTCTTGCCGTCCCTTCTACCACTCTCCTTCTTAGCCGCGGTCTCCTCTCTCTATGTCCCCAGATTTCTAGCCGTCAACCTCTTTTTCAAGACCTAGCCACCATCCCCTGCCGTCCCAATCTCCTTATCTCCTTAGCCCTTTTCCTTTCGTTGCCTTTTCTGAAAACCTAGCCGTCCTACCGTCCTCTCCTTGTTTTTTCTTTTTGCCGTCCCAAAACTCTTGCTCTCAGCCGTCCGCTCTCCGAAACTCTCTCTAGCCTTCAAACTCTCCCCCCTGTCCAGCTGCGACTGTTTCCCTTTTATAGGAGTTGGTGGCCCCAAAACCCTCACCTCAAAGGTGAGGATTAAGGTTGGGTTTCCACCAAAACTTGAGCCATCCGATTGAACTCTTGCATGAAACGGTTTCTCCTTTTTTTTCTTTTTTTTTTCTCTTCAGAACCTCTTAATCAGCCCAAAACCCGCTCACGGGTTTCCTTCTTTCTTCCTTTCTTTTTTTTTCCCTTAAATAAATAACAACAATACAAAAATAACAATTTAAACAAACTTAAATAAAATGTATAAAATTAGTACCCAAAAGATAAAATAAAAAGCTACAATTTTCCTTTTTTCCTCTTTTCTTTTTCTTTTACTTTTTTTTCAATAAAAAGAAATAAAACATATTTTTTCCTAATTTTTTCTTCTTTTTTTTTTGGCAAAAAATTTATGCTAAAAAGTCTTATAAAAAATAAATAAAACAAATAGCTAAAAGAGTAAAAATGAATACAAAATAAAAATGATAAATAATAATAATCTAAAAAAAAAAACTAAAGTGCTATACAAATTCTAAAAGTCTAAGAACTAGAAATTATGGAATTAAGAGAATTATACTAAAAATAAAAATAAAGTTAGGATAAAAATTATTTTAAAATTTGGTGTCTACATGGTCCGAGTAAACCTCAAAGGTCACCCCATATAGGTAGTGTCTCCACTTTTTCAGCGCGAAAACAACGGCGGCTAGCTCTAGATCGTGGGTCGGGTAATTCTGCTCGTGGAGTTTCAATTTCCTAGAGGCAAAAGAGATCACATTACGATTCTGCATTAAAACGCAACCCAGGCCTTCTCGTGACGCGTCAGTATACACAGCAAATCCGTCCACTCCGTTTGGCAAGACTAGCACTGGAGCCATTGTCAATCTTTTCTTTAACTCTTGAAAACTTATCTCACATTGGGCATTCCATTCGAACCGACCATGTTTCTTCGTTAGGTCAGTTAAAGGACCTGCTAATTTGGAGAAGTCTTTAATGAAACGTCAGTAATATCCAGCTAGACCTAGAAAACTACGGATCTCTGTGGGGTTTTCTGGCCTCTTCCAATTGGTCACGGCCTCTACTTTCGCCGGGTCAACCGAGATGCCTTCTTGGGAAATTACGTGCCCTAGGAAAGCGATTTTCTCCAGCCAAAACTCGCACTTACTGAATTTGGCGTACAACTGGTGCTCTCTTAGGGTCTGCAACACCACTCTCAAATGCCGCTCATGCTCCTTACGAGTTTTGGAGTAGACCAAGATGTCATCAATAAAAACAACGATAAATCGGTCCAAATAGGGCTTAAAAATCCTATGCATTAAGTCCATGAAGGCGGCAGGAGCATTGGTTAGTCCGAATGGCATAACTGTGAATTCGTAATGCCCATATCTTGAATTGAAAGCGGTTTTCGGAATATCTTCCCTCCTAATTAACAACTGGTAATACCCCTGGCGGAGGTCCAGTTTCGAGAAGACCACAGCTCCTTGCAACTGGTCGAACAACTCATCAATGTGGGGCAGTGGATATTTATTCTTAACCGTGACGTTGTTCAGGCCTCGGTAGTCGATACACATCCTCAAACTTCCGTCCTTTTTCTTTACAAACAGAACAGGAGCTCCCCAAGGAGACCCACTCTCTTGAATGAATCCCCGCTCCAGGAGGTCTTGTAATTGCAATTTTAGCTCCTTGAGCTCTGCAGGGGCCATTCGGTATGGGGTTTTTGAGATAGGTGAGGTTCTAGGTAGCAGGTCTATCTTGAATTCTATCTCTCTTTCCGGAGGTAGGGCTACTAACTCATCAGGAAATACATCCGAAAATTCCTTTACTATGGCCACGTCCTCCACCTCTAACTTATCCATGAGGGTGTTAATTAGAAAGGCTAAAAATCCTTGCACCCCTCTACTTAGCAGTTTCCTAGCCCGAATGCCTGAAATCAAAGCAGATGAGGCTAACCTACCCCTTATGTCCAACCTTAAGGTTGCCTCACCAGGAATGCGGAATTCTACCACTTTCGTTTTACAATCCAGTTGGGCATTATACTTGGCTAGCCAGTCCATACCCAAGATCACATCATACCCCTTAATGACCAAGCTTATCAAGTCCCCTAACAATCTCTTCTCTCCTACCCACACTTCACAATCCCTATAAACCATACTAGTAACCAAACGTTGATTCCCCGTAGGTGTACTAATTTCTTGGTCGTATGGTAAATTAGCAAGTTTTATAACAATGCCACACATGAAATCAGGTTTAACAAAGGAATGAGTGGCACAAGGATCAATTAAAATTTTGGCAAAACGGTGGAAAGTAGGGATCGTACCTTCTACGACCTCTGAGGAATCTGGGACCTGTTGGGGCTCTAATGAATACACTCGAGCAGACACTTTAGGTTTGGACCCATCTCCTTTAGCTGGTCCAGCATTGATCCCCGGCGGTTGTTGGCTCCCTTTTCCATCTTGTTTTAGGACCGGGCAAGTGGCCAACTGGTGGTCTGCGCTTCCGCAGCGCAGACATTTGCCCTCCTTCTTCCAGCAATTATCCTCAGAGTGATTCGACTTTCCGCAGTACCCACAAGGCCCACGGGACGCCGAACCTGAACCCTTCTGGAAGTTTCCGCCTTGGCCTCTCCCAGTTGGGCCGCTCTTGGACTGATCCCCTCTGCCGGTACCCGTCTGTCGTCCACCTCCAGCTCCTCGTCCGAACTTGAAGGGGGTACTTTAATCTCCTTGCCCGGAACTACTTCCAGGAAAGCCTAGCTTTTTTGCCTGGAAGTTCCGTATTTGAAGCCTAGCACTTTCTACCCGTTGGGCCTTCTCCACGACCTCGCTAAAAGCGTTGATTTGAACCACTGCGAGGTCCTTCTGGATTTCGACATTCAAGCCCTGGATAAAACACCTGATCCGCCGTTGCTCGGTCATGATTAGCTCAGGAGCAAATTTGGACAGGCGGGTGAATTGACTCTCGTATTCCGCCACAGATTGAGCCCCTTGACGGAGTCGAATAAACTCGTCTTCCTTCCTCTCCTGAACTAGAGGAGGGAAGAATTTCGCGTTAAATTCTCTCATAAAATTTACCCAGGTCCTGGGCGTTTGTTCCCGTTCCCACTTTTGCCGAATAACGTTCCACCAGGAACGGGCCACCCCTTCTAGCTGGAAAATGGCAAAAGTCACCTGCTGTTCTTCGGTGTAGTGCAAGGCCGCAAAAATATCGACCATCTTCTCAAACCACCTTTCGGCGACATCCGGGTCGGGCCCCCCAATAAACTTGGGTGGAGCAAACTTTTGGAATCGTTCAAGTGCCCTATCGTCGTTTTCGACGTGGTTGCCAGGGTTTTCAGGATTAGGATTAGGGTTCTGACCCTGTTGCTGCACTACTTGTGCCAGCAGGTTGGTCATTTACTGCATAGCGGCAGCTATTTGCACGTTAGGGTCAACCCTTGGTTCAGGATTGGGTCCAGATGAGGTTTCCCGGGCACCCCCGTTCGGCGTGGGTTGCCTACTCCCGCGCCCACGTCCCCGTCCACTACGTGTTCCTTCCATGATATCTATTAATCTAGGCAAACGTAACTGGAGCAATAAGTTATAGCAAATAAGAACCCCAAAACCTTAATAACCAAGCAGATATATACATTCAAAACAAGTCAAACAAAGCACATAACAGCAAGCAGTCAAGTCAGGTACAGTCAAGTCAAGTACAAACATAGTCAATCCACAAGGGAATGGCCTCCACAAAAGGAATATACACGTAGCTACTCCAAACGTACAAAATGACTAGCTAAGGCTCTTTTCCCTATCCGCCCTATATACAGAAAATAAAACTATCCCAAAAGACCCTAGGAGTCGAGACCTAGTTCGTCGGTGGGCTAGTAGACCTCCCCGACGGGGTGGATCCAACCCTAGCCCCGGGCTTCGCACACGAGGCCTCGCCACTTTGGTCATCGAGCACATCGGCGCAGAGGTTCAAGATCGACGCGGCTCGTACCCTAACCTTTTGCGCTCGCTTAGTCTCACCCTCACGTGCCTCCCTAAGCTGAGTGCACAGGTCATCCACCCGATCCTCTACCTCAAGCATATCGTACTCTAAATCCTTGATTCGCTTGGCCTATTTCTCATTATCCGCCCTCAACTGATTCACCTCGGTCTCAAGCCTAGAATTATCTGCGGCCAACTCCTTACGTTCTTCTGCCACGGCTAACACTAAGGCATTAGGGTAGGCGTACGTGTGTCGACACTCGCAACGTCGGAGGCGGTTAGCCGGGCTCCAACGCACAACGGCCCCTCTGGGCCGGATCTGGTACGGAATCACCCGAAGCACCCCCTGCGGTCGCTCCCCAGTAGGGCTATCACTAGGCTCACCACTTCCGTCCATCCTACACCAAAAGAATAATTAGCATCAATAATCTTAACGGACACAATCAAAAGAATCCTTAAGTCGAGCATTTCTAACACACCCAGGCCAATTCAAACCTAGGCTCTGCTACCACCTGTGACAGCCCCACCTTCTCCTAAGGCGAACTAAAGAGGTTAGCGGACTGCCTGCCCAACTCTCGCCAGGACTAACGTTGCAGACAAACGCGATCTAAAACGTTCCAGAACATACAAAACACGCGTAAACAAGTCAAACATAGCATACCAAAGTTATCGTCATAAGTTTATACAAGTACGGTTTGCAAATTACAACTCAATATTTTAATTGGATCAAAATAGAGTTAGGGTTTTGCCCAAAAGGAGCTATTCAAAAATACATTTACATAAGCTCAACTCGGCAACCAACATGTACAACCTTTCCAAAAGTAATCAATTTCCTGTAAGGAAAACAAAAGGAACAGAGTGAGCTTACGCCCAGTGATATACTATCACTCAAGCAACAAAGTTCATATAAGCATCAAGCTTCTCATTCCAATACATCAAAAGTAAGCAAAGACACACATCAATAGTGTTGATAAAAGGATACGGGCGGCTCTCAAGAGCCCCTTTCCTCGCTTGCATTCTTGATCGGACTTCATTGACCCTCCGTCAATGTTTAAGAGTAACCAACCGTAGGCTCCACTTTACGTCCATTCCTTCCACCCAACATACCCCTACCGGGCCCGAACTCCAAACAGTAGAAATTTGGTAATACTCGAGTATACCGGAATCAAGAGTCTCACTACTACAAGATTCCATATAACAGTCCCCATGGTTCGTCAACTTTCATGACCAAGCCCTCGCTGGCTCGATTCAATCGACTACCAATGGGGTTGAGCTCAGTAGTAACAGTAAAAGCCGTTGGATCCTCGTCCAAACGACACCAAATCCAGTTTTCCATGTACATTTCAAGTACCACAGTGAAACAGTAGACAGTCGTGTATAATACAAAAGGGGGTGAGGGCGATCAAGTACACCCTCACTTTAATCAGTTTCAACAGTGCAAATAAGCCTTCAAGGCATCAAGTTCAATATAATAAAGCCACATTGTAAACAAACAAGTGAGTAGTGTACTCACCAAGCAAGCAAATGATATTTCATAAACTTCCGCCCAAAACATTCAAAGAAGCACAATAAGACTCAATTACAAGTCATAAACAAATTCCAAATACTACCAAAATAGGGCTCCATAAGAATGTATAAGCACTAGAGTAAACCAGGGAAATCCGGAAATGGAATTAAGCTCTAAACCATAAAAACAATTTTTGACATCATTTTACGGTTTTGGCACCATTGGCACTACGATTATCGGATGGAGGTGAAATACACACCGTTTCGAAGCTAAGAGGTAGGGCTACAATGTTAAAGAAGGCTACTCAGTCCATTTTCTAGTGCAACCAGGTCAAAAATTCAATATACTAAACCAAAATCGCAAAAACAGGTTAACAAACCGCATTCTGGTTAACGAACCGTAATTCAGGCTACCTAAGTCCAAATCAAGTGATTCCAAAGCCATCCAAAAGATAAGACACCAGGCTACATTTCTTAAGAAGGCGTCAATAACCAAATCAGAAGTATTCCCAACCAAATTAACCAATTACAGAAGCAATTATCAAGTTCGGGTAGAAACAGGGCAGCAGGGGTATTTCAGTCTTTTCATAAGCTATGCTACTCTGATTGGCCTGAAATTTTGCAGGAATCTCTAAAATATCATTCCCTACAACTTTGATGTTTTAACCCAAGGCTAATTCGGTCTCTAACTATGATGAACAGTACCAGGCAGAATGAGGGGAAATGAAACCCTAACTTCCAAAATTTCTTTCCAAAGCAGAAATTTTCTGTAATTAACCACAATTTACACCTTCCAGCTTCATTCAAGATCATTTCCAATCATCATCCATGGCCACAACATATGAATCATATTAAAACAGAAAAATCATGAATAATTATAAATTTTCACCAAATTCGACCAAAATCATGATATAATCCACAAAATCACCTCTTAGGCTACCACAAGTCATTAATTAGACATCATTAGATATTGGAGAGGGGTTCCTTCACTACTCACCTTAGTAACCAAAGGAAAAGAGCAACTTGGCACCTTAATCCTCCAAACAACTCCACTAATCACCTCACAACCACTCACTTAAGGGTTTTTATGGAGTAAATGCAAGATTAAATGGTGAGTTTGTTGGATTTGAGTAAGATTGAAGCAAGAATTTGGAGAGCTTTTCTTTCTTTCTTCCTTGGGGTTGGCCGGCCACAAGAGCTTGGAAATGAAGATAATTTTGGTAATTTTTTGGTTTATTTGGTCAAATGGTAAAAAGGTGAATAGTAGTCAAGAAGGTAAAACTAATCTCCAAGTGACACTTGTCACTTCCTTAATGCATCTCTATCTCTTTGTTCCTGATGTGTGCACGGGTCTCGGCCCACGTAACGACCCAATTCGAGTTCCATTGGGCCCCGTCACACGTGCACGGGCCAAACTCTTCAAAGAATCACTCCAAGCCCTGGTTCGAGTAGTCCAAGACCAACATGGAGTGCACAAAGATATTGAGGGCTTAGAGAGAGACAATCAAGCCATTTACACCATGATCCAGGCCCACGGAGACCCAAGTGAGCCTGCAAGAGGATCGGCCCTATAGGGCCTTAACCTTAGTACTTGTTAGATTGGATTAATGTGTCTTCATAGCTCATTGGGCCAGCCCATCTTGGACACCAAGATGGCCGAACTCTTTGTCATTATTTCCTTAGGGTTTTTAGTCACTTTAGCCTATAAATAGGCTTGCTTTGTAAGGTTTTAAGGTAGTCGTTTTATCATAAAAATTCAGCATTGTTTTCTCTTACATTCGAGAGTTACAATTCCTTTACTTGCTTTGGCAAGGGTTTTGAGCAGTCTTGCGTTCTGTCCTAGATTGTTCTACCGACCTATTCCCCTGGAGTATTCACCTTCATCGGAGTGTCGTCTACCGTCTTGAATCATATCGTGTCGTCCGTTTGGTTCTAGACCCCGCAATTCCAAGCGTTGGACATCCTCGCTAGATCCTTGGGCAAACGTGCTACGTGTCTCGAAACGTGTTGATCGAGGAACGTATCAGTTGGCTTCAGAGCTTTGGTAGAGGTATCTTTCGTTATATCCGTAGTCTTGTCTTAGTTTTCCTTATTTTCCGCTGCCTTGTTTTACAAAAAAAAATCTGTTCATTAGCATTGTTGCTTGTTGTGCCGTTTCCTTTCTTTGTGTTGTCACGAAATTCTGGTCGTTGTTCTTGTTGTTGAGTCCGTGGTCAAATCTGTCCGTTGTTAGTCAAAAAAAAAAAAACACAAACAAAATCTGTTTGCATCGCTTGTCCAAAAACAAAAAAAAAAATCTGTCCGCTAGTTCTTGTTCTTGGTCGCGTCAAATTTCTGGTCGGTCGCATGTATTGTTGCTAGTTCTAATCTGCCCAGATTTTGTACTCGAATTGCAACCATTCTGCCCAGCAATTGGTCCTAGCCGAAACTGAAAAAAAAAAAAACACAAAAAGGAAAACCGCGGCTAGGGTTTTGTGCGGCTAGGGTTCTTGTGGTTGCCAAATCTGTCCAAGTGTTTAATTGTTTAATCTAAGTTGTGTTAGTTAGTTTTCTAAACTGATTTGTGGATCAAACTTGTTGGAGTTGTGAATCTTGAAGGAAATCTACAAGAGTTTTAGGTTTCTTGAGTTTCTTGAATTTAATCTTGAAGTTCTTGGAAGTTCTTGATAAAATCTTGGAGTTTTGGGGCTGTTGGGTGAAGTAAATTAGGGCCTGACCAAAATCTGGGTTTTGAACCCTTTCGGCCAGGTGTAGTTCTTTTGCCTAGTTAAAAAAAAAACAAAAAACAGAATCGAAAAGAAAAGATAGAAGAGCAATCGGGTGGCACAACAAGAAGCAAGGGGAAGTCGAATTTTATTGCCAAGATCAGTTTTGTTTACATCGTGCTTGTACCCAAACAGAAAATTCGAACAAAAGAAAAAGAAAAGGAAACAAACTCAAAAGTTTTGGCCAACCTCTTCTTGGGGTTCTTGATCTTGAGTCTTGGAAACTTGAACCACCCTTCGAACAACTTGATCACCTTGAGCCTTGAACACTTGCACTTCCTTTCTTATAAAAAGTTTCTTGTAAGATCTTGCATCCATACGTGGTCTTCTTGATTGAGGAGTGAATTTCTTGGGAGGTTCTTGAGTAACATCACTCGCATGCCCTTGGGAGTCCATTGGAGCCGAATTTCTGGAGTGACAAGGACCAAACCTGTCTTGTAGGAGAGAGGGCGAATTTCTTGTTCTTGGAGTAGAGAGGGAGCCGAATTGCTTGGGTAAGTGTGCGGCTGTGAGGGGAGGTTTAATAGGAGACAATAGCCGACCTTGGGAGGGGTTCAAGAAGGAAGAAATCTGGAAATTTCAGTGGTCCAATTCTGGTTTGTGTTGTGAGCATAGTGGGCGGCTGCTTAAGAGGGTTTATAGGGTTTCTCTTAGCCGACTTTGGGAAGGGAATAAGAAGGAGGAATTCTGGAAATTTTCGGTTGAAGGAGGGAAGAAACCAAGCTGTTTTGAGAAGAATTAGGAAGTTCCTTAAGCAAGGTCTTCAAAGGAAGTTTCCAACTCCAACTTGTTTTCCAACTTAGTTTAGGAGACTAAATAACCTACTTGGATAGCCCTTGGACATCTCCTGTTTTTTTCTCCTCCATTTTTGGAAATTCTCCTACATTTTAGGAAACTACTCCTACATCTTAGGAATTCTTAGAGCGTCCTTTTCTTGGCAATATTTTCCAAATCTGTCTACCGCCCTAAGACTTCCAAAACCGTTCTTCCTTCACCACAATCTCATCCAAACCGTGTCCTTCACTCTTGTTTACTCTTGTGGGAAAAGTTGGTGACAAATTGTGGGACTCGCGCAACATTCCTCAATTACCTAGACCAACAGGTAAAGGTACTTGGTAAGTTTCGTAGAGTGAATTGAGCACTACACACGAGCGTGAGGGATATACTAAGGGAGTGAGGTGAGGATTATATTTGCACTTTCTTTTGCTTGTTACTAACCTTTGCAGGGGCATCAAGCGAGACATGGAGCAACAAGCAAACACCGATCACTCCTTGTTGTTCGCCGCAATGAAGAATGAGCTAAGGCGAATCAGTGAACAACAAATGGAGACGTTACACAATCGTTTTGACGAGTTGTCCAGGAGTCTTACACGAGGCTCTCGTTCTAGATCCCACAATCGGAGTAACCACAGCACCAAAGAGGCAAATGGCGAAGACTACTCCGCTAGTGAGGATGAGGGGCGACCCGAGAGGCCCACAAGGGACACGCCTAAGGACGAACTCAAGGGGCTTAAAATTCAAGTCCCCGCATTCAAGGGCAAAAGTGATCCTGAAGCTAACTTGGAGTGGGAAGGCCGTATCGACATGGTCTTCGACTGCTACGACTACAGTGAGGAACAAAAGGTTAAGGTTGCCACCGTGGAGTTCAGCGACTACGCACTCGTCTGGTGGGACCAAGTAAGGACCAATAGGAGGAGGATGGGAGAGCCCCGTGTCCGGACTTGGCGCGAACTCAAGGCACTGCTGTGCAAGCGATTTGTTCCTAGCTACTACAATCGCGATCTCCATTCTAAGCTTCAAACTCTCACTCAAGGCAACATGAGTGTGGAAGACTACTACAAAGAGATCGAGATGGCCATGATGAGGGCCAATATTCAAGAGGACAATGAAGCCACGATGGCTAGGTTTCTTAGAGGTCTCAATCCTGACCTTCAAGAGGCCTTGGAGCTCCAACATTACTTGGACATGCACGACCTTCTAGAACTCGCTATCAAGGCCGAGCGGGGGAAGAAGCTAAGACGAGGAGCACGTCCTTTCCAATCTTCTAACAACACTTCATGGAGGGGCAACCAACCACGAAGGGCGACCCACGAAGTTGGAAGTGCGACAATACCAACCTCTTCTACCCGAATCCAAGGTAACACCTCTAACCGCAATTCCTATTCTATCCCTAACAAGGTTTCCGATGCTTCCAGGTCCACCTCTAAGGCATCGTATGAGACTTCTAGGACTAGGAGTAGGGACATCAAGTGCTTCAAATGCCAAGGGTTTGGCCATATTCAATCTCAGTGCCCAAACCAACGGGTCATGCTCATCACTCACCATGGCGAAATCGTGTCTGATGATGACGAATGTAAGGAGATGCCCGAACTGGTCGAAGACGACTGCCTGGAAAAAGAGGCAGCTGGGGAGGCTTGCTCGCCTACACGAGGAGAAGTAGGTTGCTTGGTGGGATGACGAGTGCTAACCGCCCGCGTTAAGGAGGACGAGCAGCTACAACGAGAAAACCTATTCTACACCCGTTGTAAGGTAGGCGACAAGGTGTGTAGTCTCATCATCGACGGTGGGAGCTGCACAAACGTGGCCAGTTTGCTAATGGTTGAGAGTTTAGGACTCCCCACTACCAGGCATCCAAACCCTTACCGCCTCCAGTGGCTAAGTGAGGATGGCGAGGTACGAGTCTTCAAACAGGTCCGCCTTCCCTTTTCAATTGGTACATACACTGATGACATCCTGTGCGACGTTGTGCCTATGCATGCTACGCATGTCATTCTGGGGAGGCCCTGGCAATTTGACAAACACGTCACATTCGATGGAAGAGCAAATAAGTACACACTTTTGCACGATGGCAAACGTAAGGTCCTTACACCTCTTACACCTGCACAAGTTTATGAGGATCAACTACTATTGCAAAGGGAGTGTGAACAGGACCGTCAAAAGAGGAAACTAAAGGCGGACGACCCTGGTCAAGGCCCCACTCCTACAAGTGAGCCATCAACCAAGGGTCAAGGGGGCACACCTAGGGGTATGCATGACAAATCACCTACCACACCTACCACTAGGAAGCACAACATGATTATTAAGGCTAAGGATGTTAGAAAAGTGGTGAACTCTAATCAGCCTATACTTCTCATGATTTGCAAGCATGTGCTCTTGGATGTTGCTGAGCTCGACAAGGCGTTGCCTGTGAGCATAGTTGCTCTTTTGCAGGAATTTGAGGATGTTTTCCCTGACGAGGTCCCTGATGGCTTACCACCCATTCGGGGAATTGAACACCAGATTGACCTCATTCCTGGAGCACCATTGCCCAACAAACCTGCTTACCGCATGGGCCCTGAGGAGACCAAGGAGCTTCAAAGGCAAGTTGATGGCCTCTTAGGTAAGGGTTGGGTAAAGGAAAGTCTAAGTCCTTGCGCTGTGCCTGTGATACTTGTTCCCAAAAAGGACGGTACTTGGCGTATGTGCACTGACTGTCGGGCTGTGAACGCTATCACTGTCAAATATCGTCATCCCATTCCTAGACTTGATGATATGCTTGATGAACTCGATGGTGCCATAATTTTCACCAAAATTGACTTAAGGAGTGGCTATCATCAAATTCGGATGAAGGAGGGCGACGAGTGGAAAACAGCCTTCAAAACCAAACATGGTCTCTATGAATGGCTAGTGATGCCTTTTGGCTTAACTAATGCCCCTAGCACCGTCATGCGACTAATGAACCATGTGCTGAGACATTTTATTGGCAAGTTTGTCATTGTTTACTTTGATGACATCTTGATATATAGCCGTAGTGAGCATGAGCACTTAGAGCATGTGAGATTAGTTCTTGAGACACTTCGACAGGCGCGTCTGTACGCCAACCTCAAGAAGTGCACCTTTTGTACTAACGAGCTTGTGTTTTTAGGCTATGTGGTAAGTTCGCAGGGCATCAAGGTGGACAAATCCAAGATTGAGGCCATCGAGCAATGGCCAACTCCCACATCCGTCTCTGACATGCGCAGCTTTCTTGGATTGGCGGGCTTTTACCGGCGCTTTGTCAAAGATTTTAGCACCATTGCCGCCCCATTGACCGCCGTTACAAAGAAGGATGACAAGTTCCACTGGGGCGAATCACAAGAACGAGCATTTCACGCCCTCAAGGACACACTCACCCATGCACCTGTGTTAGCATTACCAAATTTTCACACGACTTTTGAAATTGAATGTGATGCTTCTGGTGTAGGTATTGGAGCAGTCCTCATGCAAGACAAGAGACCTTGTGCCTTCTTTAGTGAGAAACTGGGAGGAGCTGCATTAAACTACCCCACATACGACAAGGAGTTGTACGCTTTAGTGAGGGCCTTGGAGACTTGGCAACACTATCTTCGCCCTAGAGAGTTCGTGATCCACACTGATCACGAGTCATTGAAGTATCTCAAGGGACAACCCAAGTTAAGCAAGCGACATGCCAAATGGGTAAGCTTCATTGACACCTTTTCATATGTCATTAAGTATAAAACTGGCAAAACGAATGTAGTGGCTGATGCATTATCACGTAGACATTCGTTGCTTGCTCTTCTGGATGCCAAGTTACTAGGGTTCGAAATGGTTAAGGAACTCTACACAAATGATCATGACTTTGGTGATACCTATGTTGCTTGTGTTAAGGCCCCTCATGGAAAATACTTCTTGCATGATGGATTTCTATTCCATATAGATAAACTATGTGTACCTAACTCTTCCATTCGTGATCTTTTGATTCGAGAGGCACATAGTGGTGGTCTCATGGGCCACTTTGGCATCACCAAGACTCTGGCCATGTTGCAAGAGCACTTTTACTGGCCTCATATGCGTAGAGATGTTGAACGCATGGTTGGTAGATGCGCTACTTGTCACAAGGCAAAGTCTAAGACACATCCATATGGCTTGTATACCCCATTACCTATCCCGCACCATCCTTGGGTTGACTTGTCTATGGACTTTGTGCTAGGTTTGCCTAGATCACCAAGGGGTAATGACTCCATATTTGTGGTAGTTGATAGATTTTCTAAAATGGCACATTTTATTCCTTGTCACAAAACTGACGATGCATCTCATATTGCTACTTTATTCTTCAAAGAGATTGTCCGTCTGCATGGTATGCCTCGGACTATTGTTAGTGACAGAGATGTGAAGTTCCTGAGTTACTTTTGGAAGACTTTGTGGTCCAAACTTGGCACTAGGTTATTATTCTCCACCACTAGTCATCCTCAAAGCGATGGACAAACTGAAGTTGTCAATCGCACACTTGGCACTTTACTTCGGGCTTTGATTAAAAAGAACCTTAAGTCTTGGGAGGAGTGCTTACCTCATGTTGAATTTGCCTACAATCGAACCGTGCATAGTGCAACACAATATTCTCCCTTTGAGATTGTTTATGGCTTCAACCCCCTTACCCCCCTTGATCTGGTGCCTTTACCTTCCTCTGAGCACATAAGCTTAGATGGGAACAAGAAAGCTGATTTTGTGCGCAGGTTACATGAAGCTGTGCGAGCAAACATCGAGAAGCGCACGCAGCAATACATCCAGCAAGCCAACAAGCACCGCCGCAAGATGATTTTTGAGCCTGGAGATTGGGTGTGGCTACACTTGAGGAAAGAGCGATTCCCCAAGCAACGTCAAAGCAAATTATCCCCCAGAGGTGATGGACCATTCCGGGTACTCCAAAAAGTCAATGACAGCGCATACAAGTTGGAGCTACCTGGGGAATACAATGTTAGTGCGACCTTTAACGTCGCGGACCTAAGTCCATTTCTTGACGAGGAGGATCCAGATTTGAGGGCAAATCCTTCTCAAGAGGAGGGGACTGATGTGTGCATGGGTCTCGGCCCACGTAACGACCCAGTTCGAGTTCCATTGGGCCCCGTCACACGTGCACGGGCCAAGCTCTTCAAAGAATCACTCCAAGCCCTGGTTCGAGTAGTCCAAGACCAACATGGAGTGCACAAAGATATTGAGGGCTTAGAGAGAGACAATCAAGCCATTTACACCATGATCCAGGCCCACGGAGACCCAAGTGAGCCTGCAAGAGGATCGGCCCTGTAGGGCCTTAACCTTAGTACTTGTTAGATTGGATTAATGTGTCTTCATAGCTCATTGGGCCAGCCCATCTTGGACACCAAGATGGCCGAACTCTTTGTCATTATTTCCTTAGGGTTTTTAGTCACTTTAGCCTATAAATAGGCTTGCTTTGTAAGGTTTTAAGGTAGTCGTTTTATCATAAAAATTCAGCATTGTTTTCTCTTACATTCGAGAGTTACAATTCCTTTACTTGCTTTGGCAAGGGTTTTGAGCAGTCTTGCGTTCTGTCCTAGATTGTTCTACCGACCTATTCCCCTGGAGTATTCACCTTCATCGGAGTGTCGTCTACCGTCTTGAATCATATCGTGTCGTCCGTTTGGTTCTAGACCCCGCAATTCCAAGCGTTGGACATCCTCGCTAGATCCTTGGGCAAACGTGCTACGTGTCTCGAAACGTGTTGATCGAGGAACGTATCAGTTCCTCTCACACCAATTCACTTGGTAACCTCTAATTATCTCATAACACCCGATAAATTAAACCCAGTATCCAAAACTTAACCTAACTGGCCGAATTTTTCCGAACTTTTCTCACTAGTGGGTCCCACGTCCGGTATATGCTCTTAATTTCTCAAAAACTAACCGATACTAGAAAAATCATCTAAAAACTATATTTACTCATAAAAATTATCTAGAAACTTTTCGAATAAAGAAAATGCAGAAAACATGCTAGTAAACCGAATAAAACCTAGAAAATGGGAAAATTACGGGTTCTCACACTAAACCTCAAGAAAATTGGTAGCTTAGTGCTTCCTCCTCCAAAACAACTCCACCAATAGCTTTAAACCTCCTTAGTGAACACTTGTATGGAGTAGATTGCAAAACTAACGCTGAAATCTCAAGTTTTGGACAAGGAATTGAAGTAGAAAATGAAGTTTCCTCTCTTGTTTTCTCTCTCAAAGCAGCCGGCCAAGAAGAAGCAAAATGAAGACAAAGTTTAGCCAAGAAACAAGATAAGAATGAAGGAAAACATCCGGTCAAACTCTGCTGCCGAAGGTGCCACATCACAATCCGGCCAAGATCTGGCGGGATTTCCAGCCGGATTCTCTAAAAATCACTGTTCACCAGAATTTTTTTCCTTTTCTTCTTCTTTCGGCGTCACACAACCACCATGAGAAAGAAAACAAAACAAACAAGACTGGTCTCTTGTTTTGTCCCACTCTAGCCGAGAGATAGTAGAGAGAGTTGAGAGGAAAAGGTTGTCTCCTGCTCCAACCTTCCAGCCGAGAGAAGATTGAGGGAAAACAAAGAAATTTCTCTTGTTTTACTTCCACTTCAGCCAAGAGGAACCAGAGAGAGAAAACTGAAAGGAAGCTTGTGTCTTACTTCCATTTCCAGCTTGTTTGATCGAGTAGAAGGACCAAAACAGGGGAGTTAACTTCTAGCTTGTTTAAAGGTAACATGACTTAGAACTTCAATTTCTTTCACATACTTTAGAGGGCTTTTGATGTATGTTTGGTTGAGGTTAGATTGAAGTAGAAACAGGTTGTAGAGACTTGATTTATTGCTGGCAATTTTCTAGCTTGGATCAAACTATGAATGACCTTTTGTTTTCTAGATTTTGGCTCTTTTTTTGCTGCAAGTTGCTAAGCAATCCTTGAATCCCTTTTGATAGATGAAGCTTGGTGTAAATATAGCATCCATGTGAGCTGGTGGCTGCTAAAAAGAAATTTCCAGATTTGACCGAGGGGGAAACATGACTCAATTTATAGCCTTTTAGTGTGAATTTTTGAGAAGTTTCCACTAGGAAGTCATGCTATAAATGTTATATTTCTTCTTTAGTATGATATGTAGAATGTTATCTTTGATCTTGGTAGCAAATTGCTGGCTTAGAGGTGTGATTGGCAGCAATAAAGTTGAAATAACTCTAGTGAAAGCTTGAAATTCGAGTGACAGTCACCTCTGGGCAGTTTTAGTAAAATTATCATAACATAGTGTAGCAATATTGAAATTGAGTGCCGTCAATTGCATTTGAAAATAAACTCCAAGGGCTTTCTAACGGTATAAAGTACCCCTGCTAATTCATTTTCTGTGAGGCTTGGTAAACCGGCAAAGTTGACTGATTTGCTCTTACTGTTTTACCCGAGAAACCTGCACAGCTGCATCTTGTAGCTTATTTTCACTCCTCTTGTGAAATGAATTTGAAAACGGTTTATTCTAATGATTTTAGTATTTTGAATGTAGTTTTCAATGCCATGAACCACACTAAATTTGAACTTGTGTAGCCCTAGTTATTCCCTGATTTCAAAACTGTGTTGATGCTCCAAGGCTGGAAATCCGTGGATCAGGTTTCAAAAATACCAGTTTTCGTAAAAATGTTGTAACTTGGTGTAGGGAAATCCAAATTTCATTCTGCTTGTTGCGTTTGAAACTAGACTTGAAATTCTTTAATTTTTAAAAATTTTAGAGGCTAATTCGCTTCCTATGAATTTTATTAAATTTTCAAATTTCACTGAAAATCGAGACTGTTTTGCCCTGTTTTAATGAAGCAGCAAGTTGGAGCTGAGATTTGAATGATTTATGATTTGAATCTGGAAAAGGCGTCTTCTAAAGAGTTTTAGCACATTGAATCTAGTTTCCAACAGTGTAAATTTTCCAATTTTTGGACTTATGGAACACAAGATGTGATTTTTCAAGTATTGTCGCACAAAGCAGGAATTTTCTGGTTTCAAACAAAATGCACTTCTTAATAACTTCCAACTTTCCTTTGAGCTTGTTAGCCCATTTTAAGCTTGATTTCATGGATGGATACAAGGTTTCTTGTAACTTTAGACCTTCATTTTGAATCTTGGTTGTCAAAGGATTAAACCTCTTTTGATCCGTTTTCTTGGTTGCCTAAACAAATGAGTTTTCTCCCTTGTATGCTAAGTGACTTAGGGTACGTGAGTGATGGTTTAAAGGAAAAATTGACCTAGAGGTGATTTGCATTTAGTGATGGTTGATTGATATTTCTTCAGGTGTTCAAGAGGATTTCGAAAGGAATCCCGGTGCGGTCAACTAAAGGACTTACTTATTCGCTTGCTTTTAAATTTGGTGAGTGTTTCTTGCATGTTTGTGTATTTAATGACTGTGTACTTGTTGTGAATATTCACTTGAGTGTTAAATACTTTCTAATGATTGTTAAATGGATTTTTGATGGACGAGTGTGTACTTTATCGCACTCGACCCAAGCAAAAAGTGACTTTTCAATGACTGAATGTAAGCCTTTTGGCTGAATTGGGCCCTTGCCCTTCGTTGCCAGTCGACTCGAGCCAGAAATGGACTCAGTCGGGCGACTGGTGACCTTGGAATAATGTTTGGAATACTTGAGTATGACCACGATGATTGGTGGAGAACTAGCTAGTGAATTGGCTAGTGGCAGGAAATGAAATTAGTGAATGAATGTCAAGAACACTGAAGGAGTTTTCACTTGCAAAAAAATATATTTTCTAATATTGGAGGGATAAGGAAAATGGTTGGCGAATGAATGAACGAATGGCTCCACGTGAGCATGTATCCTTTTAATACATGTGTTTTCATTGTTTTTATATTATGAATGTTTTCTTGATTGATTGTTATTGAATGAATAATGTCCTTGTTTCAATTGCTTGGTTATGTGCATGGGAACCTCACTGAGCTTTAGCTCATCCCTCGATTTCATTAAATTTTTTTTCCTTACAGCGTTTGAGAGAAAGGATGGGTGATTAGAGGAAGACTAAACTTTCAACTAGAACTTTTGTTGTGTAATAGTGGTAGTATTAGTACTTGGTTGGATCCTGAACTTTTGTACTTAACCTTGAGGATTGTGTATCTGTGTTAATGTTTGTATATATGTTAAGTTTGATTGGCACATCTTTACTTTTTTTTGAAGTTGTAACCCGTTTTAGTGAAGTGAGTGAGCGAGTCCTGGCGAGAGCTGGGCAGGCGGTCCGCTAAACCCTGGGATATGCCCTTGGGGGAAGTGGGGTCGTCACAGGTGGTATCAGAGCTTTAGGTTTCAGATCACTGTAGTGTATCCTAGACTAGATGTTTGGGATGCCGGACTGTGGGGCTAATGTGACATATAATTGAAATACTAAGTGAAAGGATGATTAGTAGAAGCTTAAATAAGACTTGAACCATTATTGGAATTATAGGAATGGAAGAAATTGGTGTGATTGTGAGATGATAGATTTTTTATCTTGATGGTGTGGTGCTAGCTATTGTCAATACAAGGCAAATGTTACCAAGTATATGAGTTAAAAGAATATTTGAGGATGTAAAATGACAAAACCCGAGAGCTTGAAACTGGTGTGATTAAGGAGTAAGATGGATTAATGCTATTCGTGAGCAGTTACAAGAGACCAATACTCGCCTTGCCCAAATGGCAAGATAATGAGGGATAGAATTGAGAGGATAAAGTTTAGTGGTGCAGGTTAAGACACGAAGGATCCTAAGGTTAGACCTGAGGCTGGACCGGTTGAGGAGATTGGGTTACGAGTATTGATATGAATTAGTCTAAGCAATACCTGGTTGTATCTCAATAACAAGGGTTAGACTCGAAATTTGATGCGTGTCTTGAATATATTATGTGCTAGCATTGCAGACCTATTTAATTCCTCTTTTGAATGTTTGGACTTGTTGTATGTTTACTTGAACTTGTTATGATATAATTTAAACAAAGTATGCATTACTCTGGTGAACCTAGAGGACCATCTTTTGGCTCCTGATTGTCTATCCTTGCTTATATAATTAAGTGATTCCTACCTTATTGATTTTGTCTTTCTATGTATATCTGTGAACTTAGACTTGTGTGAGAATATGAAAGCTGGGGATGGCTTGGGGACATCCATGTAAACTTAGGTAACCCTAGACTTAAGAAAGTGATCGGGAACCTGTGGTTTACCGCATCAAGAATCAAAGGCCGAGTTAGAGGATCTAGTAGTAAGGATTATCAATTGTATGAAGGGAAAGGCAAGTGACTTTCGTGGTATTCCAGTTCAAAGAATGGCTTGTTTGTGGAGAAACATTGTAACTATTAAGTAGAATTTGGTACATTAAGTTTAATCAGTGTGTCACTTTTGTGTTATTGGTTACTGCATTAGCAAGAATTTCAAGTTGTAAATGATCTGGGGTTAAGGGTTTTAGCTTAGTTATCGAGGCTTAGTTGGGAAATGGTAAGGGTTACTAAAGAGAGCAAGAGACTATAGATTCTTCATAAACATGCTTTGTGGAGATGATTGTAAAATGAGGTGAGATAGGGTGTGGAATTTTGGAACTTGTGAACTCGTGAGTAATTTCGTGAAAGTCTTTGGTTAGTGTATACTTTAACATATGTAGAAAGTCTTCATTGGTGATGAGATGCTAATTTAGGTACTTGATTTGTTTAGCAAGTTGTCACTTGAGATCAAGTGAACCAGAGATATGAAGACTTTGAAAGATATACGCAAGGAAAGAGAGGTTCTTTAAAAAAAGGTAGAGTTCCAGAAGAGATTAATTGAATACTGGGAAGGACGATGGAAGTAAGAGAATGTTGAGAACACTGAGCTCATGAGCAAGTATGTGGGGAAAAAATATATGAAGGATCTAGTGGAGCTACAAATAAGAATGAAACGATGCACCCAACTATTTAGATGACATTTCTAAATACTCCTAGCAACCAAGTTAAAAGTGGTGAAGAAAGCTCTCGTGATACAAAAGGGGAATGCAAAGAGATGGGTAGAGTCGAATGGCGATTAAGAAGAAAGAAAAGAAAGAAGAGATTGATAGCTATTAAGTGTGAGTGTTGTCACTAAGACTGGAATGTGTTATTGGATAACTGGTGTATATTTTAGAAGTAGGAACTATCCAAACAAATCGATTATGCTATGTTTCGTCTAGTGAGAGTCAATGTTTGCCTTTGTTTGTTGAGGTTGAACAATGACTCTCACTTGTAATTCGCAAGGAAGGACCGACTGAAGGTAAAACCTAGCATAAGATTGGGATATTTATACCTAATAGTGAGTGTGAGATAGGTAAGGATCACTCTCAAAAGAAGGAGAGAGTGTGAGAGCCCGAAATTTATTGTGTATTTCATGCTTTTGTTTTAGAATTGAAGGTGTTGTGTTTACTTGTTACCTGTTTCTTGTGATTAAATAACTTGGATGTACCCTATATTAGTGTTGGATTAACCTTTATAGAAATTAACACTAGAATAAGAAATTAGTAGGAACATAACATGAGAATATAGAAGTGAGGGGTAATTGTTAGAATAACTCTTGACAGCTCACATATGTTTGACAAGTAAAGATAGTCTTACCTTGCAATTTTACTATTTGTCACCTAATCAACTAATCTTGACCAAGACTAGAGTTATGTCTATCCAATTGAAGCTTCATGCAGCCCTATTCCTCATTCTTTTTCTCTTGCTTTGGCCGGTTCTAGAGAGAGGCGAGGTGAGAGATATTTCTTCTTCATTTTTCCAGCCAAGAGAGTGGAAAAAGTTAAGGAAAGCTGCAGGATTTTGTTTCCTTGCCTTGCTCCAATTTCCCAACCCAGATAGACATATTTCTCTATTGCCTCCATTTTTGACCAAGTCCAAGTAGCATGCAAAAGTTGACCAACCCAAATTTAGTTCCTCCTGTTTCTTTTCTTCAGTTCAACCACCATGAGAAAGAAAACAAAACAAACAAGACTGGTCTCTTGTTTTGTCCCACTCTAGCCGAGAGATAGTAGAGAGAGTTGAGAGGAAAAGGTTGTCTCCTGCTCCAACCTTCCAGCCGAGAGAAGATTGAGGGAAAACAAAGAAATTTCTCTTGTTTTACTTCCACTTCAGCCAAGAGGAACCAGAGAGAGAAAACTGAAAGGAAGCTTGTGTCTTACTTCCATTTCCAGCTTGTTTGATCGAGTAGAAGGACCAAAACAGGGGAGTTAACTTCTAGCTTGTTTAAAGGTAACATGACTTAGAACTTCAATTTCTTTCACATACTTTAGAGGGCTTTTGATGTATGTTTGGTTGAGGTTAGATTGAAGTAGAAACAGGTTGTAGAGACTTGATTTATTGCTGGCAATTTTCTAGCTTGGATCAAACTATGAATGACCTTTTGTTTTCTAGATTTTGGCTCTTTTTTTGCTGCAAGTTGCTAAGCAATCCTTGAATCCCTTTTGATAGATGAAGCTTGGTGTAAATATAGCATCCATGTGAGCTGGTGGCTGCTAAAAAGAAATTTCCAGATTTGACCGAGGGGGAAACATGACTCAATTTATAGCCTTTTAGTGTGAATTTTTGAGAAGTTTCCACTAGGAAGTCATGCTATAAATGTTATATTTCTTCTTTAGTATGATATGTAGAATGTTATCTTTGATCTTGGTAGCAAATTGCTGGCTTAGAGGTGTGATTGGCAGCAATAAAGTTGAAATAACTCTAGTGAAAGCTTGAAATTCGAGTGACAGTCACCTCTGGGCAGTTTTAGTAAAATTATCATAACATAGTGTAGCAATATTGAAATTGAGTGCCGTCAATTGCATTTGAAAATAAACTCCAAGGGCTTTCTAACGGTATAAAGTACCCCTGCTAATTCATTTTCTGTGAGGCTTGGCAAACCGGCAAAGTTGACTGATTTGCTCTTACTGTTTTACCCGAGAAACCTGCACAGCTGCATCTTGTAGCTTATTTTCACTCCTCTTGTGAAATGAATTTGCAAACGGTTTATTCTAATGATTTTAGTATTTGAATGTAGTTTTCAACGCCATGAACCACACTAAATTTGAACTTGTGTAGCCCTAGTTATTCCCTGATTTCAAAACTGTGTTGATGCTCCAAGGCTGGAAATCCGTGGATCAGGTTTCAAAAATACCAGTTTTCGTAAAAATGTTGTAACTTGGTGTAGGGAAATCCAAATTTCATTCTTCTTGTTGCGTTTGAAAGTAGACTTGAAATTCTTTAATTTTTAAAAATTTTAGAGGCTAATTCGCTTCCTATGAATTTTATTAAATTTTCAAATTTCACTGAAAATCGAGACTGTTTTGCCCTGTTTTAGTGAAGCAGCAAGTTGGAGCTGAGATTTGAATGATTTATGATTTGAATCTGGAAAAAGCGTCTTCTAAAGAGTTTTAGCACATTGAATCTATTTTCCAACGGTGTGAATTTTCTAATTTTTGGACTAATGGAACTCAAGATGTGATTTTTCAAGTATTGTCGCACAAAACTGGAATTTTCTGGTTTCAAACAAAATGCACTTCTTAATAACTTCCAACTTTCCTTTGAGCTTGTTAGCCCATTTTAAGCTTGATTTCATGGATGGATACAAGGTTTCTTGTAACTTTAGACCTTCATTTTGAATCTTGGTTTCCAAAGGATTAAGCATCTTTTGATGTGTTTTCTTGGTTGCCTAAACAAATGAGTTTTCTCCCTTGTATGCTAAGTGACTTAGGGTACGTGAGTGATGGTTTATGGGGAAAATTGACCTAGAGGTTGTGACGGCCCCGCCTCTCCCTAGAGCATACCCCAGGGTTCGGCGGGTCGTCTGTCTAGCTCTCGCCAGGACTCACTCATTCGAAACTCGAGAAAATAACTTACATTCATAGCAAATAAGTAACACAACAAGTTCAACCTTAATATATACATTGATACTCAGATCCAGCTACAAGGCTTATACACGCCCAGAAACATTAACGTGTTTACAATCCAAATCCAATCAACCCTAGTCGAGTGCTAGCGCGAGTACAAAATCAAAATTCAAAACAACTAGACTACGCTAGTTTGTACACGTCTCACGACTCGCTCGTACCCCTGCTAAGGAAAACAAATGGAATGGGGTAAGCTATATGCTTAGTGAATAATTGGGGGTAAAAATGAAAAATCACATTCAAATAAACATGTAAACCAAGATATTTCACATCAATAGACAGAAATGTAACATCACAATGGTAGGATACGGGTGGCTTCGAAGCCAGTTGAATTCCCTGAGATTGAACGCCTGTTGACACTCCGTCAACCAAAATACTCATGGTCCGTAGACTCCACTTACTTTTCCCGTTCACCTTATCAACCCTCACTGACCAGTCAATAGCACACAGCAGCTCGAGCAAAAAAAATCAATTAGCTTAAAACAAAGCTTTAACAAAGAACGAAATCCCAAGGTTAGCATGGAACTAACTTCGACCAAGCCCCGGCTGGCTCGAATAGTTCGTCTATCCTTGGAATCGGGCTGGAACCAAGCCCTGAGATATCCAATCTCTCAATAGATGATATCTCTCAACAAAGTACATAACAAAGTACTCACCCCAACGGCACACAGCACAAGGGGTTCAACTTAAATCATGTAATCACCAACAGCACATAGCAAAAAGGTGTTACTCAGCACCAAGCATGTATTCTCACATATTGAGTCAACAACAGAGAATGAGTTTTGGTCGAGTGAGATAAAATACACCCTCGCCTAAGTACCCATTCAACATAGACAAATCACATCGACAATTTATCATATAAACCAACCCAATTACTCACAGAAAATAGTTAGCGCGCAAATCAAGGCACTTTATACGTGTCCACCGACCATCACAAATGGAAGTAAGGACTAAAACGGCCAAGACGGCAAAAACAGCAAAGAAATGCATGTGCACGTGCGCGGAAATGAAAATGGTATAAAAACGGGTTACACGGTTTTGACCATAACCAGAGATGTGGTTATCCGATCAAGGTGTACTAGGTAGCGCCTCGAAGCTAAGACAAAGGGCTACAACTTTCATGAAAACCACTCAATCCAGTTCACAATTGATCTGGGTCAAAAGTATAGATTACAGAACCAGAAGGTCCTTGTCGGTATGGTTGTCAGTACTGAATTCAAATGACAATGACTCAGGCTACACAATCCCTTTGAGGTGTTTTTGGATGCGTTGGAAAGCTGAAACATAGGGCTAAAAGTTTCATGTTTTGGCCAAAGGCTAATTTGATACGGATCATGGTGAAAAAATGCAGCCAAAATGAGGAAATGTCAAAACTATCCACAAAACTATATCTATGGTAGCAAGGGTAATTTTGTCTTTTCACATGCTACAGTGCTCGGATTGAGCTGGAATTTTGTAAACAGCTATAAAACATCATTTCCTACAACTTTTATGTTCTGACCTAAGGCTGATTCAGCCTCTAACATGGATTAAAAGTCACGGTAAGAAACAGGACAATTTCAGCATTAAAACTGGAAATCAATTCTTACAAATCACCTTTCTTGCTGACCGAAATTTTATATGCTACAAACCCAACAAATTTTAACCATGAATTCACTTCCATACACTAAGCATAAGCATTACCACAACATGAACACCAAGAACAACCATCCATTTCAACAACCAAAGCTGAAAATTACACTAGAAGGCTGGAATTTACTATAACCACTACTAAAATCATGAAAGCTACATAAACATGCCATAACTTTCACTTGTAAACCAATAAGCAGCACAACCATGAACTAATACCAACCTTACCTAAAATTGGATAAGGACAACAACCCCTAGGAAGCTTGAACCACCAAAATCCTCCAGTCCAAGATAGCAATCCACCTTCCTAAGCAATTTCTATGGTGAATCTATTGGTTAGTTTGCAAGAGTGAGCAAGAAATCAAGAACCCAAAGTTGAAACTTTTCTCTTGAACCTCACAAGATGCTCTCGGCCCTCTCTCTCTTTTCCTCTTTGTTTTGGTTTTGTTTTTCCTTTGATTTACTAACTTAGAAGATATTTAAGCCAATTGTCAAAGTATACTTTTTTTCCACCAATTAAAATTGAGCTTAGGAAAAACTTAGAAGCTCTTAGATTACTAGTACACTTACTTTACTAAACCTCACACTATGGCCCCAACAACTTCTAATCTTTGTAATCTTTGCAATTAACTCCATAGATCATCAACTTATGTAATCCTCAAGCTTAATTACACCTCACTAATCTACTAACCACCCAACCGTTATAATTACCTATCCTCTTGCTTACCAATGATTAATTACCTAGCCAAGCTCTCATTGTCTTCTAGCACCTTATAAAATAATATCCCTTAACACAGAACTCCAACTAGTTGCCAAAAATTATCGCACGTACCGCAGTAGCGGGTCCCACGTCCAATATACGCTACTCATGTCATATGAACTAACTTATATCGGAGAAATGTCTAGAAAACTTAATTCCCTTATAAACATAACTAGAAAATTAATATAATAAAGAAAAGTATAGAAAATGTATGCACGGAATTAAAATAATGGCTAGAAAATAAGAAAATTTTCGGGTTCTCACACTCTCTCCCCCTTAAGAGAATTTCATCCTCGAAATTCATACATATCCGTAAATAGCTTAGGGTATTTTTCTTGCATGTCATTCTTTAGATCCCAAATCTCACCATTAGCCAAACAGGTAGCCCTACAAGAGAAAACATGAATTGTACCTTGGTGGTCTAAATCATATACTCTAGCTGGCACTTTGAATTTATCCCCTCCTCTATTCGGTTGTTTAGGGTTTGATGTGTCAGCTGGCTGGGTATCACTGATCAGTGGACAATTGGCGATCTGGTGCTCAGTACTTTCACACCGTAAACACCTTCGAGCCTTTCGCCCGCAATTATCTTTTGTGTGCTTGGATTTCCTATAGTATCCACAAGATACTCGAGGGGCTGGGGTCTGACCGCCTTGCGAGGCACCTCTTGCTTGCCCCCTTCCACCTGAGGCCCCTCTTGAAGTAATTTCCTTAAGTGTCCCCGAAATTTCCTCACCACCATCTCCTCGACCCATCTTAAAGGGTGGCATATCTAGATCACCTTGTCTCTGCCCTTGATTTCCACCAGGCACACCTCTCTTTTTTGCATGAAAAGCCCTCACTTGTGCCCTAGCAATTTCTATTCCCTGGGCTTTCTCCAAAGCCTCCGTAAAAGTATTAATTGGTGCTGCCGCCAAGGCCTCCTTTATATACAGATCATACTTCCTTTATATACATATCATAGCAATTCACAAATTCTATGAGACATTAACCCCAGGTATTGCTCAAGCACTACACTTAATCCAAACTCAAAAAGTACAACCAGGTATGTATACTTGCATACTAAGGGTCCTAATTCTCACTCATTCCCCGTGCCTTGGCTTTCGCCATCCAGACTTATCCTCATATTACTCGGGATATCAACTTATCACAAAGGTATCATTCTTTGGTATTCGGGTACAAGAATCCGAAAATATGATTATTCCCCACTCGAGTTAGCTACGCTCAAGAGGAAATCAACCACTTTTGAGATTCCTACCCAACATACGTATCTAAGGTCCCCAACAATAGACATTTATTTCACACATAAGAAGCCAATCCCCACAGTCCGAGAATCCTCTCCCGGCACGAGCTCGATAGGAGTTCTGATACCATCTGTGATGGCCCCACCTCTCCCTAGGGCGTACCCCAGGATTCGGCGGGTCGCCTGCCCTGCTCTCGCCAGGACTCACTCACTCGAAACTCGAGAAAATAACTTACATTCATAGCAAATAAGTAACAAAACAAGTTCAAACTTAATATATACATTGATGCTCAAATCCAGCTACAAGGTTTATACACGCCCAAAAACATTAACGTGTTTACAATCCAAGTCCAATCAACCCTAGTCGAGTGCTAGCGCGAGTACAATATCAAAATTTAAAACAACAAGACTACACTAGTCTGTACACGTCTCACGCCTCGCTCGTACCCCCTGTTAAGGAAAATAAATGGAATGGGGTAAGCTATATGCTTAGTAAATAATCGGGGTAACAATGTAAAATCACATCCAAATAAACATGTAAACCAAGATATTTCACATCAATAGACAGAAATATAACATCACAATGGTAGGATACGGGTGGCTTCAAAGCCAGTTCAATTCCCCGAGTTTGAACGCCTGTTGACACTCCGTCAACCAAAATACTCATGGTCCGTAGACTCCACTTACTTTTCCCGTTCACCTTATCAACCCCCGCTGGCCAGTCAACAGCACACAGCAGCTCGAGCAAAATAAATCACTTAGCTTTAAACAAAGCTTTAACAAAGAACGAAATCCCAAGGTTAGCAAGGAACTAACTTCGACCAAGCCCCGGTTGGCTCGAATAGTTCGTCTATCCTTGGAACCGGGCTGGAACCAAGCCCCGAGATATCCAATCTCTCAATAGATGATATCTCTCAACAAAGTACATAACAAAGTACTCACCCCAACAGAACACAGCACAAGGGGTTCAACTTAAATCATGTAATCACCAACAGCACACAGCAAAAAGGCGTTACTCAGCACCAAGCATGTATTCTCACATATTGAGTCAACAACAGAGAATGAGTGTGAGAGCCCGTAATTTCATTTTAGGGTTTTATTATATTCAATGGCTTGTTTTCTGTACTTTTTGTATCCGGAAAATTTTCTAGATAATTTTTATGAGCAGATATAGTTTTTAGATGATTTTTCTAGTATCGAATGGATTTTGAGAAATTAAGAGCGTATACCGGACGTGGGACCCACTAGTGCGAAAAGTTCGGAAAAATTCGGTCAACTAGGTTAAGTTTTGAATACTGGAATTAATTTACCGGGTGTTAAGAGATAAGTAGAGGGTGCTAAGTGGATTGATATAAGAGAGACAAGGTAGGTGAGCATTTAATAAAAGGTGACAAGTGTCACCATTTGAGTGGTCCAACCTTAAGACCACTATTCATGGTCTTACCATTTGACTTAAATAAACCAAAAATGACCCAAAAATCATCAAAAAATCCTCCAAGGTGGCCGGCCCTCTCTTGCTCTCTTTCTCTCTCTCTTACTCCAAGCACAAGGAAGAAAACACTTCAATCTTGTTCCAAATCATCAAAACCAACCATCCAACCTTGATTTTGCTCCATAAAACCACTTAAGGAAGTGTTGGTGAGTTGTTGTGTGAAGTTTTTTGGAAAGTTAAGGTGACCAATAGCTCTCTCTCTCTTGTTTCTAAGGTAAGTTGTGAAGAACCACCCTCCTCCTTTAATTGATGCTTAAATCATGCTTAGTGGTAGTATGAGATGCAATATTATGGATTATTTCTTGATTTGTGGTTGAAGTGATGAAGTTTTATTATTTTTGGGGATTTTTCTGTTTTAAAATAAGCATGGTTGTGTGGCTATCTATGATGATTGGAAATGGTATATAATGATTCTAGAAGGTGGAAAAAGTGGACAATTGTAATCAATTTCTGTTTTGGAAGAAATTTTGGAAAGTTAGGGTTTATGATTGTGCATTCTGCCCGAATTTATAGCTCCTAGTTAGAGGCCGAATTGGCCTTGGCTTAAAACATGAAAGTTGTAGGGAATGACATTTTAGAGGTGTCTACAAAATTTCAGGTCAATCGGAGTTGTGTAGAATGAGATAAGTCGAAATTACTATTGCTGTTCTGGTTTTACCCGAATGTAAGAATTGCGCCTGTAATTGGTTGTTTTGGCTGGAATTGATTCCGAATTGGTTGTTGAGGTCTTCTGATGAAATGTAACCCTGTTTCTTAGCTTTTAGATGGTTTTGGAATTTCTGGATTTGGACTTGGAAAGCCTGAGTTATGATGTTTCCGCTAGAATGCGTTTTGGTGAATCTGTTTTACGTTTTTGATGTAGTATCTTACATTTTTGACCTGTTTGCACTCAAAACTGGGTTGAGTGACCTTCTGTGATGTTGTAGCCCTGTCTTTTAGCTTCGAAATGGTGGGTCTTGCACCCTCATCCGATAATCGTAGTGAAATTGGTGCCATTACCGCAAAATGAGGTCAAAAAACTATTTTTTTCAGGGCCAAAGCTAATTGCATTTCCTCATTTTCTGGTTTCCTCTAATGTTTGTATATGCTTAGGGAACCCTGTTTTGGCAGTAGGTAGAATTGGTTTATGACTTGTAATCGAGTATTAATGTGTTTATTTGAATAGTTTAGGGCTTGACTTTCATATCCGGACATTTCCTAGCTAAATTTTGTACTTGAATGCCATTAAGCCTAGTGAACGGCTTTTGGGAATAAGATTATTTTGTACGAGATGTTGGGACTGATTTGAGGACATCATGAAGCCATGATGGCTGGAAAATAGGTAAAAACAAGGGATATGCTGCCGAAATTTTTCTTGAAGGCTAGTTGGATTTACTTGTGATTTGAACGAAGGGCTTTTGGGTTGTTTGAGCCTAGGTCTTCATGTTACCTTTTCGTTACCAAAAATCATGTTTTGCACCCTTGCTTTAGTAATTATTTGGCGAGGCATACGACTGGTAGTCGAGCCTCACATGTGCATTCTGTATACTCGATTTTGAAAGTGGAACCTTCAATTGTTTTCCTTGGATTATTTTAGGGTTTCTTGGTGATTAAAGCTCTCTTTTGGGAGGTATCTGCACTGACCTTGGTGAGTACTACTCACTTGTATGTTACTATATGGCTTTGAATGTAAATTGCTTGAAGTGAATTGAATGTGACTTGATTGAAGTGAAAGTGTACTTTATCACTCTCACTTATATGCCTTATATCATTGTTGTCATGTTATTGGAATGTTACATGAAATGTTACATGAAATGAAATGAAAGTGAATTGATTGGACGAGTATCCAACGACTACAAATGTTATCATTGAGCTCAACCCCATTGGTAGTTGATTGAATCGAGCCGGCGAGGGCTTGGTCGTGCCAATTAATGAACCTTGGGTAAAGTTATATGGAATCTTGTAGTATGCGAGACTCTCGATTCCGGTATACTCGAGTAATACCAAAGTGCAAGTGTTTGGATTTCGGGCCCGGTAGGGGTATGTTAGGTGGAAGGAGTGGGAGTAAAGTGGAGTCTACGGTTGGTTACTTTTGAACATTGACGGAGAGTCAATGACGTCTGATCAAGAAATGCAAACGAGGAAAGGGCTCTTGAGAGCCATCAGTATCCTTTTATCACCATATTTGACATGTGCCTTTGCTTATTTTTATTATATTGAATGAAAGCTTGATGCTTATATGCACTTGGTTGCGTAAGTGATAGTATCTCACTGGGCAATTAGCTCACACCGTTCCTTTTGTTTTCCTTACAGGAATATGACTCTTTTGGAATGAATCATGATAGATGGTTGCCGAATGAACTAGATGTATATCTCTTTTGTATTGTATATGAAGTGAAACCCTAAATGTATCTTTAGGGCCGTTTTCACTTTCAATTTGGCAAACCGTGTATATATTAACTTTTGGAAACTTTTGTATGTCACTTTGGATTGTAATTGCTAAAGTTCAAGATGTGAATGTTTGTTTGATTTGGTTGCGTTCTGACGGGTCGGTTACTATTTATGGCCGACTCCGAATTTCATTTTTTTTATTTTGGGTTATTTTGCCCTTTTGCCTTGTTTACGCGCGTTATAAGTTCCGGAACGCAATAGATCGCTCTAAACTGCACCGTTAGTCCTGGCGAGAGCTGGGCAGGCAGTCCGCTAACCCCTTTGGTTCGCCTTAGGGGAAGGTGGGGCTGTCACAATGAGTTTAGGTCGAGTGAGATAAAATACACCCTCGCCTAAGTACCCATTCAACATATACAAATCACATCGACAATTTATCATATAAACCAACCCAATTACTCACACAAAATAGTTAGCGCGCAAATCAAGACACTTTATACGGGTCCACCGACTATCACAAATGGAAGTAAGGACTAAAACGGCCAAGACGGCAAAAACAGCAAAGAAATGCATGTGCACGTGCGCGGAAATGAAAATGGTATAAAAATGGGTTACACGGTTTTGACCATAACCAGAGATGTGGTTATCCGATCAAGGTGTACTAGGTAGCGTCTCGAAGCTAAGACAAAGGGCTACAACTTTCATGAATACCACTCAATCCAGTTCACAATTGATCTGGGTCAAAAGTACAGATTACAGAACCAGAAGGTCCTTGTCGGTACGGTTGTCAGTACTGAATTCAAATGACAATGACTCAGGCTACACAACCCCTTTGAGGTGTTTTTGGATGCGTTGGAAAGCTGAAACATAGGACTAAAAGTTTCATGTTTTAGCTAAAGGCTAATTTGATACGGATCATGATGAAAAAATGCAGCCAAAATGAGGAAATGTCAAAACTATCCACAAAACTATATCTATGGTAGCAAGGGTAATTTTGTCTTTTCACATGCTACAGTGCTCGGATTGAGCTGGAATTTTTGTAAACAGCTATAAACATCATTTCCTACAACTTTTATGTTCTGACCTAAGGCTGATTCAGCCTCTAACATGGATTAAAAGTCACGGTCAGAAACAGGACAATTTCAGCATTAAAACTGGAAATCAATTCTTACAAATCACCTTTCTTGCTGACCGAAATTTTATATGCTAAAACCCAACAATTTTTAACCATGAATTCACTTCCATACACTAAGCATAAGCATTACCACAACATGAACACCAAGAACAACCATCCATTTCAACAACCAAAGCTGAAAATTACACTAGAAGGCTGGAATTTACTATAACCACTACTAAAATCATGAAAGCTACATAAACATGCCATAACTTTCACTTGTAAACCAATAAGCAGCACAACCATGAACTAATACCAACCTTACCTAAAATTGGATAAGGACAACAACCCCTAGGAAGCTTGAACCACCAAAACCCTCCACTCCAAGATAGCAATCCACCTTCCTAAGCAATTTCTATGGTGAATCTATTGGTTAGTTTGCAAGAGTGAGCAAGAAATCAAGAACCCAAAGTTGAAACTTTTCTTTTGAACCTCACAAGATGCTCTCAGCCCTCTCTCTCTTTTTCCTTTTAATTTTGGCTTTGTTTTTCCTTTGATTTACTAACTTAGAAGATATTTAAGCCAATGGTCAAAGTATATTTTTTTCCACCAATCAAAATTGAGCTTAGGAAAAACCTAGAAGCTCTTAGATTACTAGTACACTTACTCTACTAATCCTCACACTGTGGCCCCAACTAGGGGTGAAATCGAGCCGAGTCGAGCTCGAGTAGTGACGTACTTGAGCTCGAGCTCGATGCTGACTTCCAGAGCTCGAGCTCGAGCTCGAGAAATAAAAATCGAACTCGACTCGATAGTAACATAAATAGGCTCGAACTCGACTCGATTGAGCTCGGCGTGCCATTCGAGCTCGAGCTCGAGCTCGAGTACTCGAGTCCTCGAGCTCGATTTCATCCTGCACCCTTAACACGAGCTCAATATTGAGTCGAGTACTCGGCTCGAGATCGAGTACTCGGCTCGAGATCGAGTACTCGAGCTCGATTTGATCATGCACCCCTACTCGAGCTACTCGACGAGCTAAAAATACCTCATCCTAACTACTCGAGATCGACTCGTTTCATATACTCGAGCTACTCGAGCTCGACTCGAGATCGAACAAAATCGATCTCGCGTCGAGTAGCTAATCAAGCTACTCGCGAGCTCGATTCAAGCTACTCGATTGGTGTGCACCCCTAGCCCCAACAACATCTAATCTTTGCAACCTTTGCAATTAACTCCATAGATCACCAACTTAATGTAATCCACAAGCTTAATTACACCTCACGAATCTACTAACCACCCAACCGTTATAATTACCTATCCTCTTGCTTACCAATGATTAATTACCTAGCCAAGCTCTCGTTGTCTTCTAGCACCTTATAAAATAACATCCCTTAACACAGAACTCCAACTAGTTGCCAAAAAATATCGCACGTGTGACAGCCCCACCTCCCCCTAAGGCGAACCAAAGGGTTTGGCAGACCGCCTGCCCAGCTCTCGCCGGGACTACGGATCCGGAACGAGCGTAAACCCTACCAACCGCTCAAAAGAATTTCGAGAAGATAACATTCACTGTCCGAAACCCAAACATGCACAACAACTTTAGATAACCCTAGAAAAGAACATTTTCAAACCAAATCAACGTAGGAACATGGTTAAACACTTTTAGATACACATGGTTGCAAATTTACAATTCAAAAGGGAATTGTTTGGTTAAAATACATTTAAAGTTTTCCAACCATCGAGGAGCTATACAAAAGAATACTAAAACTAGCTCAACTCATGCTTCAAACATCATAGTCTTCAAAAGGTGATTTCCTGTAAGGAAAACAAGGATAACGAAACGGGGTGAGCTAGAAGCTCAATGAGGTACCAAAAATATAACAGTAGAAATCATGAGAAAACATTTATAGGACACATATCCGCATCAAGTAAAAGAAATGAACGAACATCACAATTTCAAGGATACAGGTTGTGACAGCCCCACCTCACCCTAAGGCGAACCAAAGGGTTCAGCGGACCACCTGCCCAGCTCTCGCTAGGACTACGGAGTCGAATCACACAAATCCGATATTACGCGAGAGAACCCAAAAGAAATGAGCGATTGAAGACCGCCAAGCTTAAACATGGAGAAAACGCTTTCATATATACATGTCACTAGGTTTACAATTCAAATGGAACCAGTGAAACGAAATACATTTAGGGTTTGCTCATTCTCGAGGAGCTATACAAAAGAACAAAAGATTTTCTAACTAGCTCAACTCGCTTCTCAAAATCATGATTTCCAAAAGAGGTTCCTGTAAGGAAAACAAAGATAACGAGGAGGGGGTGAGCTTACGCCCAATGAGGTACCAAACATGTAGCAGAAAAATCAGGTAGTTCACGTTATACAAACCAGATACACATGCTCACTATAAAGTAAGACAGGTAAACACAAGAACTCAAATAGGAAGGATACAGGTGGCTCTCAGGAGCCAGCTTTCCAGCGCAGTACTTGATCCAAGCCGGTTGACTCTCCGTCAACGTATATAGAACCAACACGTCCGTAGACCCCACTTTACACCAAATTCCGTCCACCAAACACCCCTTTACCGGGCCCGCTCACCTTAACAGAAACAGAAATGGTAATACTCGAGTATACCCGGAATGAAGGGTCTCAATACCCAAAGATCCCAAAACAGACTACCGTGGTTCGTTATCTAATCGTCCAGGCCCTTGCCGGCCCGACTCGAATAACTTAGCCACAGGATTTGAGCTCATAGGTCACAGAAAGGTCGTTGGTTATAAGTTTCCAAACGACGTCCGAACAGATACAGATACAGATATCAGATACAGATACAGATTCAGATTGACACCAAAATTGGCATATGAACAGACAAGAGAACGAGTGTGATAAAGTACACCCTCGTCTCAAACAAATTAAACAGATTGCAGAGCAGAAATCAAGTTAAACAGCAATGGAGGGGAGTGGTACACTCACCGGTTCAAGTACAGATACCTCAAAAGTTTTTCACTTCGGATTGGCTTTAATCGCCAAGAAACCCTAAAATAATCAAAGTAAACCAATTGAAGGTTTCACATCCAGATTCGAGTAAACAAAATACACATGTGAGGCTCGACTACTAGTCGTATGCCTCGCCAAATAATTACTAATGCAAGGGTACAAAACATGATTTTTGGGAATAAAAAGGTAACATGAAGACCTAGGTTCAACAACCCAAAAGCCCTTCATTTCTATCACAAGCCAATTCAAACTTAAAGGAACCAATTGGCCTAGAAAAATTGGACAGCACTTCCCCTAAATTTCTTACTTTTCCAGCCATCACGGCTTTATTATTTTCCTCAATCAACTCCCAAAGTCATACTCAATATACATTCATCACCACAGCCATTCAATAGGCTCAAGGTTATCCAAGTACAAAAGTTAGCTAGGAAAATGACCGGAAATAAAAGTCAAGCCCTAGAATATTCCAATAAGCACAAGAAGACTCGATTACAAGTCATAAACCGATTCCAACACGATCACAATAGGGTTCCATAAGCATATATAAGCATTAGAGGAAACCAGAAATTTCGGAAATGTAACTAGCTTTGGCCTTGAAAAAACAGTTTTTGTCCTCATTTTGCGGTAATGGCACCAATTTCACTACGCTTATCGGATGAGGGTGCAAGATCCACCATCTCGAAGCTAAAAGATAGGGCTACAACATCACAGAAGGTCACTCCACCCAGTTTTGAGTGCAAACAGGTCAAAAATGCAAGATACTACATCAACAACGTAAAACAGATTCACCAAAACGCATTCTAGCGGAAACATCATAACTCAGGCTCTACAAGTCCAAATCCAGAAATTCCAAAACCATCAGAAAGCTAAGAAACAGGGATAAATTTCATCAGAAGGCCTCAACAACCAATTCGGAAGAAATTCCAGGCAAAACAACCAATTACAGGCGCAGTTCTCAATTTCGGGTAAAACCAGAACAGCAATAGTAATTTCGACTTTTCTCATTCTACACTACTCCGATTGACCTGAAATTTTGTAGAAACCTCTAAAATAGAATTCCCTACAACTTTCATGTTTTGAGCGAAGGCCAATTCGGCCTCTATATAGGACCTAAAAATTCGGACAGAATGCTCCCTTAAGAACCCTAGGTTTTTCAATTTTCTTCCAAAACAGAAATTGGTTGCAATTAATCACTTTTCCCACCTCTTTAAGTCATTATAGACCATTTCCAATCATCATAGGTAGCCACACAATCATGCTTATATTAAAACAGAAAAATTCCCAAAAAATATAAAAGTTCATCAATTCAACCACAACTCAAAATATAATCCATAAAATGGCATCTCTTACTACCACTAAGCATGATTTAACAAGGAAGGAAAGTGGTTCTTCACAACTTACCTTAGAAACAAGAGAGAGAGAGTTATTGGTCCTCTTAGCTTTCCAAATAACTCCACAAAACAACTCACTATCACTCCCTTAAGTGTTTCTATGGAACAAAAACAAGTTTAGATGGTTGAATTCTTGGATTTGAGCAAGAGAGAATCAAGAAGTTGAAGAGGTTTTCTTTCTTCCTTTCCTAGAGAGAAATTTGGCCAAGCTTGAAGAAAAATGGAAGATATTTGGTCAATTTTTGGTTTTATTTAGTAATTGGTAAAAGGTTGAATAGTAAGTCAAAACAAGATTTAATCATATGGTGACACATGTCCCTCTCATTAATTCATGCCTAACTTGTTTTTGTCTTTCTAACACCTATGCACTTGGTACCTCTAAATATCTCATAACACCCGGTAAATTAAACCCAGTATCCAAAACTTAACCTAACTGGCCGAATTTTTCCGAACTTTTCGCATTAGCGGGTCCCACGTCCGTTATACGTTATAAATTTTTCAAAAACTATCCGATACTAGAAAAATCACCTAAAAACTCTATTTACTCATAAAAATTATTTTCACAATTTTTCAAATCAATAAAATGTGGAAAAACGTGCAATTAAAAGAAAAATAAAACTTAGTACTTTAAAAACAAAAATTACGGGCTCTCACACAGGTGGCTCTCAGGAGCCAAATCCCCATTGCAATACTTGATCCAGCCTTGTTGACCCTCCGTCAACATTCAAATAAAGGAACCAATTCAGTAGATCACCACTTTAACGCCAAAATCCCGTTCACCAAACATACCCCTTACCGGGCCCGAACGCCAAACAGGAACAGGAATGGTAATACTCGAGTATACCGGAATCAAGAGTCTCAATACCCAAAGATTCCCCCAGGAACAGGCACCCATGGATTGTCAATTATCTCGACCAAGCCCTCGCTGGCTCGATTTAATTAACTCCCCATGAGGTTGAGCTCAGGTTTAACAGGAAGGTCGTTGGATATTCTTCCAAACGACATCATAACAAGTGCAAGTAACAAGTTCAAGTACATAACAAGTACAAGTAATAGATTCCAGTTTGTTCAGTACAGGCAAGAGAACGAGTGTGATAAAGTACACCCTCGTCTCATACAAGATAAACAGTCAGGAAAGACATTCAACTAGCAATTTGCAAGTACAGGAAACCAGTTTAGCAATAATTCAGGGGAGTGGTACACTCACCAGTTCAAATAAGGATAACTTCAAAAGTTTCCTTCCCAAGTGTGGCTTTAATCGTCGGCACCTCCTAGAACAATCAAGGCAAACACTTAAGACTCGACTCCAAGACCTAGTATGGAATTCGCAAGTGAGACTCGGTTACGTGCCATGTGCCTAGTCAAAAGAGCCATTAATGGAAAGCAAAGAGGTGACCTCGGAGTGAAAAGGTAACAATTAGTCTTAAAGGCATGAACAACCTCAAAGCCCTACCTACAATGACTGACCAACTCCAAATTTGAAGTAGAAAATGAAAGTAAAGTCGATACTAGGAAAACAGGATTTTCCAGTTTCGCGCAACCCTATATGAAAAATCATATCTCAAGTTTTGTGAGTCCAAAATTAGTAAAAGTTATACCGTTGGAAAATACATTCAAAGGGTTACAACTTTCCAGAGAACACCATTGTAAGATTCGGAACGCAAGTCAGTCAAATTCAAGTCGCAAGTTGCTGCTTTATCCAGTGGAAGACATAACAGGTACAATATTTCACTCAACTTTGAAGAATCACCATAATTTGCACAGACAGAAACAGGGTCTGAAATTTACACGGTTTATAGCCCTATGAATCTAGTTTAAAACACAACAAACGGAACTCAATTCCACATTCCTACATCAAAATATAGCAAATTTCCCGAGACTGTGCAGAAGCTCCGCGAAAATTTTGACAGCATTTCCCTTGTCTTTCTTTACTTTCCAACCAAACCTCAACACCCAATCACAAATTATCAAACACCTTTAATTAGAGCCACAATACCCTTCAAAACAACCAAATGGTAGCTCAACAAAGAAACCCTAGAAAAGCCCCAATTATAAACCTTAAAACCAAAAGACAGTTTCGATGTCATTTAGCGGAACGGACACAACTAGAGCTACACTTATCGGATTGGAATGAAATTTATACCATTTCGAAGCTAAGACAAGGACCTACAACTTTCATGAATACCACTCAGTCCAGTTCTCACCCTAACTAGGTCAAATGTACCAAAACAACTCCATATTTTCCAGTTCAAAACTCACTGTGAAATTCAACGAGCAGTCCTGATTCATTCACTCATATCTCAGTACACACAACTCCAATTCAGGTAATTCCAAAGCCATTAGAAAGCTAAGATACAAGGATAGAATTATTAAGAAGACATCAATAACCAAATCAGTAGTATTTCTGGTCAAAACAACCAATTACAGAAGCTGATTAGCATGTTCGGATAGAAACAGGGCAGCAGGGGTATTTCGGTCTTTTCACAGGCTACGTTGCTCCGATTGAGGTGAAATTTTTCAGGCTACTATAAAACATCATTCTATACAACTTTCATGTTTTGGGCAAGAACTGATTCGGCCTCTAACATGCTCAAATAAAACCGGACAGAACAGGGTCATTCAAAACCCTAACCTGGAATTCATGCATTCAAGTGCTAATCTTCCCCAAAACAACATCTAAAACAACTAAAAACCACTAATAAGCAATTAATTGAAGTAAAGAGGATGTTCTTGGCAAAATACCTTAAAACCCCAAGAAATTTGGTAGCTTAGTGCTTCCCTTTCCAAAACAACTCCACCAATCCTTCTTAATCCTTTCTAGCAAGAAGTTTTATGGAGTAATTTAAGATGCTAATGGTTGGAACTCAAGATTGGGCAAAAATTTGAAGATGCAAGATGAAAGGTTTTGCTTGATGTTTCCTCTTCAAGGTTCAGCCAAAGCAAGCAATAAAATGGAGAAATTTTGGTCAATTTTGATTTATTGGTAAAGTTGGTCCAAAGGTCAAAGTCCAACCAAATAACAAAGTGACACTTGTCACTCTCATTAATGCTACTCTATCCTTTTGTCTCTCCAACTCTCATCCATTTGGGTAACCCCTAATCATCTCTTAACACCTAGTAAATTAATCTCTGACTACTAAACTAACCTAATCGACCGAATTTTATCGAACTTACCGCACTAGTGGGTCCCACATCCGGTATATACTCTTAAAAGCTCATGAATTAACTTATACTAGACAAATACTTTTAAAAACCCTATTTACTCATAAACTTATTTAGAAAATTTTTCCTACTAAAGAAAATGCAGAAAAACGTGCGATTAAATAAAATAAAATCCTAGAAAATATGAAAATTTACGGGTTCTCACACTCTCTCCCCCTTAAAAGAATTTCGTCCTCGAAATTCCTTACCATCACCTTCTTCGGAATACAAAAATTTTTCTACTTCCTTCTCACAGTCAAATTGAGTATCATACTTAACTAACCAATCTGTACCCCTTCACTGGCCAGGCTCATTGAATTCTTCCTTCCCAAATTGCAAACAGTGAGCAAACGGTGGAATTACCAAAATCTTACCTTTCACGTCCTCAAATGGGTCAGAGACTTGATGTTGCTCTAAGGAGTACACCCGAACTGACACTTTCGATCCGTTCTTTTCCCCCTTCAACTGGTCGGGGTTGGTCGTGGGTGGCTGTTGGCTCCTACTCCATTCTCGCGATCGGCCTGGGCAATTTGCAATTTGATGATCAGCACTCCCACGACGCAGACATTTTCTTCCTTTCTTCCAGCACACATCCTCCGTGTGATTTGGCTTCCCACAGTACTCGCAGGGACCACGGGAAGCGGAGACCGAGCCTCTCTGTGAGGCACCACTTGACATCCTCGGTAATTGTGCTCCCCCGTTTCCCCTTCCAATCTTAGGAGGTGTACCCTTGTCCTCTTGTTCTGAGCTACTTCCAGGAAATCCCCTTTTCTTTGCTTGAAAGTTTCTAACTTGAAATCTTGCGCTTTCCACTCGTTATACGCAAGGAAAGAGAGGTTCTTTAAAAAAAGGTAGAGTTCCAGAAGAGATTAATTGAATACTGGGAAGGACGATGGAAGTAAGAGTATGTTGAGAACATTGAGCTCAGGAGCAAGTACGTGGGGAAAAAAATATATGAAGGGATCTAGTGGAGCTGCAAATAAGAATGTAACGATGCACCCAACTATTTGGATGACATTTATAAATACTCCCAGCAACCAAGTTAAAAGTGGTGAAGGAAGCTCTCGTGATACAAAAGGGGAATGCAAAGAGATGGGTGGAGTCGAATGGCGATTAAGAAGGAAGAAAAGAAAGAAGAGATTGATAGCTATTAAGTGCGAGTGTTGTCACTAAGACAGGAATGTGTTATTGGATAACTGGGGTATATTTTAGAAGTGGCAAGCTTGAACACCAAGTGAGGAAATATCTAAACAAATCGATTATGCTATGTTTCGTCAAGTGAGAGTCAATGTTTGCCTTTGTTTGGAGATAAATCCTTATAAGTGTCTGATTATGTGTGTTGTGCATCGCTATTCTTGAGGTTGAACAATGACTCTCACTTGTAATTCACAAGTAAGGACCGACTGATGGTAAAACCTGGAATAAGATTGGGATATTTATACCTAATAGTGTGAGATTGTGATGCCCCGAAAGAAGAAAAGGAAAAAAAATTTTCTGGTGAACAGAATTTTTGCAGAATCCGACCAGAATTATGTGTGTTTTTGCAAACATTTTGGCTTGTCCGTTAGAAAAAAAATTTTGCTCAGCTTCTGCCTTGAATCCGGCCAGATTCTGGCCAGATTCTGTCGTAATTTAGGTTTCTTAGTGATTAAGTCTTCACTTTTTGACATGATTTGGAGTTAAAAACCCACTTTTCTTCCTCCTCCAAGTTGACCGAGATTCATGAGAAGCAAAACCAAGAGAGAAAACTCTATTTTTCCCTTTGATTTCCTTCATCAATCTTGAGTGATTTCCTTCAAGTGCCAAATCTACTCCGATTAACTTCACATCGAAAGTGATAGCAAGCTAAGGGTGGAAAGTTTTGAGAAGAAAAGGGTTTGTTTTGCTTGGTTTCAAGGTGTTGGAAGGTATCTTGTCATGAACTTCCTTTTTACTTCAATAAATTGTTTATTAGTGGATTGGAGAGGTTACATATGTTGTTTTGTGGATAAGTTTAAGGTTTGAGGTGGTATTATGGAATTTTCGGTTTTATTGGGGATATTTCTGCCTTAATATGATGAGTAATGGTTGGCCATGATTTACTAGCTTTGATGTATGGAAAATCTTGTGTTTAGGTGTTAATTTCATTTGCCTAAAGAAATTTCTGGTTTGTGTGCATAAATTTCAGATTAGGGTTTCCAATTTTGGTAATAATCTGTCCTGTTTTTGCACTGTATGTTTGACCTTGAGAGAGACTGAATCGGCCCTTGTTCAAAACATGAAAGTTGTAGATATATGAGTTAGCTAGCTACCTACAAATTTCAGATCGATTGGAGTACTTAGCATGTGAAATGACCGAAATACCCTTGACTGCCCCTAACCCCTGTTTCACGGACAGTTTCCTTTTTTCTCTAAGATGTCGAATTTTGTCCATGAAAATGTGTGGTTTGGCTTTGGAGGTCTTCATAAGAAATGTTGGTATATGTCTTAGCTTCGTAACGCCACAAGATTCGTTTCAATCCGATAAATGTAGTTTCAGTTGTGGTTGTTATGCCGAAAGGTGTGTTTTATCACCTATGATATGTACATGTGAAATTGTGGTTATTTTGGGAATGTGATTTGGTGTTTGATTGTAGGGTGGAAAGTGGAGAAATTAAGGGGGAAATGTTGTCCGTTTATTTTCTTGAAGATTGAGTGAGTGAATGTGAGACTTGAAATGTGATTGGGTGATGCGTTGGACGTTATTTTGCTTAAATAGGTGAGTGCTTCCACAACTACTTCCAAGGTTACTTTTCGAACTAATTCTTGCATTGGTTACTCGATTGCATATCATGTGTGCTTGTGTGTGTGCCATGACATGATTTGGCTCCAATGAGTTCTTGGGAAATCTTGTGTTTAGAACCAACGTCTCCGCTACTGTTTATTTGGAGCGCAGATAGCTCCCATGTTCTGTTTGATTTACTGGATCTGTTTGAGCGTTAGAGTTCTAAGTACGATGATTTCACTAGCTCATAAGAGCAATAAACGTAAATTTGATCATTGATTCATAATCTCATTTAAATGCACTATTGCGAAGTTTATTTGATTACTGATTTTATTGGACACTCGCTGAGCTTCTAGCTCACCCCAAAAAAATATTTTCTCCCCACAGGGCTCGAGGCAAAGGAAGCATTTGTATTAAGTTCTCCGGGTGACTGGATGGATTATCTCATGTATCGTTTGAATTTAGATTTCTCTTGTGTAATAGTTGGGATTGTATGAATGTTTGGAATTGAATGGATATATGTGTACGTTCCACGCTTGGAACTAGTTTTTGTTTCGCTTGATATGTAATTCGTGGAGCATTTGATGTATTATTTGAAAGGTACCTTGTGGTATGGTTGTTCGTGGAGCTTTTGATGATTCAATATTTGAGATGTATATTGTAATTTATTTGAGGACTGTAGTGAGTGAGTGAGTCCCGACGAGAGTTGGGCAGGT
Source organism: Coffea eugenioides (assembly GCF_003713205.1). Lineage (NCBI taxonomy): Eukaryota > Viridiplantae > Streptophyta > Magnoliopsida > Gentianales > Rubiaceae > Coffea > Coffea eugenioides. The sequence goes on from NW_020864649.1 coordinate 48,748, forward strand.
GATCCGTCGAACCCTTTGGTTCGCCTTAGGGGGAGGTGGGGCTGTCACAGTTGGTATTATAGCCGCTTTGGTGGTCTCTGCGCGAAGTGAGCTTGGGCCAAGTGGTGATAGGGTCCCAATTTTATGAATGTGTATAAAGAATTTAGTGCTCTTCTTGAGCGTAAGTGGTGAATCATGACAGTGGTAAGCGTAGGATATGATTTTGTTGATTTTTGTTTGAGAGTTTATGGCTTTAATCGTAAAGTTTCTTAGTTTTGGATTCCTGTACTTGAGCATTCGATACTTTTCCTGAGGGAATGTTTGTGAATTTGGACGGAACATGGTCTAATGTATGATGATGTGAATAGGAATTATAAGTGAGTTTGAGATGAGTTGTCATGGCACAGGTTAGAGCACAGAGGATTTCGTATTGTACTCGACACTTAACCGATGAGGAGATTGGAATGATGAATGTTATCTAGAACTTGTCCAACAAGATTTTTGCTAGGGTTTTGATAGATTATGGTGGTGGCCAGAATTGTTGAGAAAACTTTTGGTTTTGCATCCTTCTTCTAGTCTACTTGTTTGATTAAAGTTTGCACTACCCGATTTGTAAGTGTTGAGATTTGACATACTTGAACTGCCTGAGACCGACTAAGCTAAGCTCATTTGAGATTTGAACTTGTATAGGTGAGTGTGCTCTTACGTACACTTAATGGACTTGACTTGACTGACTATATGATAATTCTTTTAAGCATGAGCAAGTGGTTTGATTCGTATATGACCTGTATGTGGATTTGAATTTTGTGACTGCTTGAGAATATGAATTGCTGGGCATAGGCTAGGCGAGTGAGTTCCTATTCGTACCCGTGCTCTATGCACCTGAAGTATTTGGCTCTGTTTTTGAACTTATATGTTTGACCCTACTTACTCGTGTGGTTGTAGACCGGCTACAACTCATCTGTAGCGGTTGAGCTGAACCTCTCTGATGAGGCATTGCCTGTTGTGTTTTCAAGCACCGCCATTCTTTTGGTGAGGCATGCCTGTTGTGTTTTCAAGCACCACCAGGGATGAAATTTTGAACTGAGCCTCTTTGGTGGGGCATTGCCTGTTGTGTTCTCAAGCACCGCCATTCTTCTGGCGAGGCATGCCCGTTGTGTTGTCCAGCACCGCCAAGGATGAAATTCTTGAACTGAGGCTCTCTGGTGAAGCATAGCCTTCGTGCTAGCTTGTTGTGTTTTCAAGCACCACCCGGGACCAACTCCTGAACTGAGACTCTCTAGTGAAGTTTAGCTGTTGTGTTTTCAAGCACTACCAGGGACAATTTCTTGAACTGAGACTCTTTGGTGAAGTATAGCCGTTGTGCTAGCTTGTTGTGTTGTCCAGCACCGCCAGGGGTAAAATTTCCGACTTGAAAAATTTCCGACTTGAGGCTAAGCCATATTCTGAATTTTTCGAATATCTGAGACTTTATTTCTAACTCAGAGCCAGTTGTTTGAACCGAGACCTTTTGCATGTTCTATTTGGTTACCTGTTTAGCTATCTGTTGCCTCGTTGCTAAGTGATAAATGGGATTGGAGTGATTCTTGGTACTTGACTGACTTTCGAGAACTGTTTTGATCTGATTAGCACGAGTTGGAATTCGAGGATGACATTCTTTTAAGGGGGGGGGAGTTTGTGATGCCTCGAAAGGAGAAAAGGGAAAAAAAAATTTCTGGTAAACAGAATTTTTACAGAATCCGGCTGCATATCCTGCCAGTTCTTGGCCGGATTGGCTTGTCCGTTTGAAAAAAAATTTTGCTCAGCTTCTGCCTTGAATCCGGCCAAATTCTGGCAGGATTCTGTCGTAATTCAGGTTTCTTAGTGATTAAGTCTTCACTTTTTTACTTGATTTGGGGTTAAAAATCCATTTTTCTTCCTCCTCCAAGTTGACCGATGATGAGGAGGTCGAGGGAGCTATCCAAGTGGAGCAAGTGAAGGTACCATTGGGGCCTATTACACGAGCTCGCGCGAAGAGGTTGAATGAGACACTACAAACATTGGTTCGTGCGGCCCGTGAGTCAAGTGGAGAGCCAAGGGCCATTGAGGGCCTCAACGAAGTTAGAGATATTGTCCTACTATCGGGCATCCATGAGGATTAGCTGCCCACGATTCGCCTGGTCCATGGCCCATTATTAGTTTAGTAGAGTGTAATAAAGAGGTCCAACTAGCTTGTGGTTTGGACCTTAGTCGTTATTAGTTCTTGGGTCAAGGGGCTAGGCCATGTGGGCCTTAGGACCAATAGCACTTTAGTGGGCCATGTAGTTAGTCCCTACGCTGAGCCGGTACCGGGGTCTCGCTGACCGCGCTGAGTCAGTTTTTGATGATTAATAAAATTACATTGAGAGTTCTCTCGAAGCTTCATTGAAGCACCTTGAATATCTTAGATTCATATCTTAGGTATTCAATTGACTTATCAATCAAGGACCGCGCTAGATTGTGGCGTCTTCTACAAATACCGAGGTTCGTTGACCACATGATCAACGGGTTTAGGTGATCCGCTGCGTTCATCGTTTTCAACGTGAGCCTCTACCTGCTAGATCCAAGCCTTTCTGTATGGGTTGCATCACAAGGTTGGTGCCGTTCGTATCAGCTGGCATCAGAGCTAGTTGAAGGTATCACGTATATCTCTTGTTTTTCTTGTTCCTTGTGTCGTTGTTTTCTCTCTCGTTGGTGTCATTTTCCTTTTCTTGTTTTGTGCTAAATTCTGTCCGTATTGTCTTCAATCTGCCCATGTAAGTCCGAGTCTGTTTTGTCGTGTTTTTGAGTCAAAAAAATTCTGTCCAAGCATATACAATCTGTTCAAGTCAGTCCGCAATTGTTTCCTCTTGTTTTGCGTGAAAGAAAATTTTGTTTTGTGTTGTTGTCGTGTCTTTGTCTTGCTTGTCAAGTTGTTGGGGGCTGCCGCACCTTGTTGTGAAGCCTTGAGTCATTAGGGTATCTAGGGTTTGAGTCAAAAAAAAAAAGGAAGTAGCGCCTGGCCGTACCTCTCCTTGCTGTCCAGACTTTGTTTCCTTGCAACTCGTGATTTGTGGACTGTTTGGGGGTTGTAAATCGTAGTTGGGAAGGTAAACCATAGGTCTTGTGTTTTGGGAGACAACCCCAGGTGTGAGGAGAAAATTGGCAAGTGCGTGGCCTGTTTGGATTTCCCTTGGCCGAATCAAGAGCCGAATCCCTTAGCTGAATCTGATTGGTTTTGTTGCCTTTCTTGGTCGGCCATAACACAAATTGGTAGTTGGTGTAAACAGCAATTGCATGAAATCTGATTGGCTTCCTTTGTTGTGCAAGAAACCTGAGTTGTTTCCTTTGTCTCCATTGTGGTCTGTCCAGTTTTTGTTCCCTTGCAATCCGTGAGTTGTGGACTGGTTTGGAGGCATCGAAACCATCTTGATAATCTTGAGTTTGGAAATAGCCAGTGCATGAAATCTGATTGGCTTCCTTCGTCGTGCATGAAAACTGAGTTGCTCCCCTTTGTCGGCCATACCTTTGTTTCCCTTGCTGCCTGAAATTTTTTTTTCCTTGCAATCTGTGAATCGTGGACTGTTCTGGTGTGTACATTCGTTGGAGACAGCCCAGGGATAATTGGAGAGGTGCATTGAATCTGTTTGCACGAAAATTCTGATTGGGTTTGCTTCCTTTCCTTGCGGCCATTGAGTGCGGCTGGCCAAGCCCGAAAGGAAAGAAACCCTAGCCGTCCCTTGTTTTGCTTGTCAAAAAAAAAAAAAAAAAAAAGACGGCAAGCAACATATTTGTTTCGGCCAAGCCAAGTTCCAGAAATTTTATTGCCAACCAATTGAAGTGCTACATAGTGGTCCAAACTATAAAACAAAAGCCAAAACAAACATAAAATTCAAAAGTTTTGGTCCGCTACTTCTTGAAATTCTTGACCACTTTGAGCCTTGGGAATTTGAGTCACTCTTCTAGCAAAAAGCTTCTTGTACTCCCTTGCAGTGGTAAAGGGTTTTCGTGGGTTGGAGTAAATTTCTTGGGCATATCTTGGGTAATCCGTTGGGGGGGAGCTTGAGAAGGGTTAGTTGCACCATCTTGGTTGTCCATAACTCGTTATTCTTGTATTGATCCTAGCCAAAATTGTCAAATTGCCTTGACCAGAATTTGCGAGCTTGTTTGCGGTTTGTGGGGTTAAAGTACACGGCCATTAGGGTATTTAATAGCCTAGGCCAGCCGTGCCTTTCATTGGGGATTTCCAAAACCAAATTGGCTTCCTATCCTTGAGGTTTCCTAATTGTGAAAGTTTCCAAAACTCAATCTCCTAAATTTTCTCCTTACTTTTCTCACCACTTCCTACATTATAGCCGCCCCTTGTTCCTACTTTTTAGGGATTACTTCCCCACATTTTGGCAACATTTCCTCCTATCTTTTAGCCTCCATTCCAGCCTTTTAGAAACGCCATCCAGACCTACTAACAAGCAAGGCAGCTTGCGGTTCTCAAAAAAAAAAAAAAAAGAGAAGAGTATTTTTTGTTTTCTTTCCTTTAGGTCGTGTCATTTTCTTCAATTCCTTTCCGTATCTTAGTCTTCTTTGTTTCCTTTCATTTGAGTCGTGCCATTTCATTGTCCCTCAAGTCAATCATTCCATTATTCTCTATTCCATTGAGGATTGCCACATTCTCGTGCTCCAAAATTGGAAGTTGATTGTTTGCCTGGAAGGATTTCTAATTTCTTCAAGGTAAGCTATCAAGAGGTTTTGAGAGCATTGGTAAGATTGTTTGAGTGCTCTTTGAGTGAGATACAAGAGAGCTGAGCGTATACACGCGAGGGAGTGAGTGAGGCATCTATATCTATACTTGCTTTGCTACTAACTTTTTGCAGGTTTCCTACATCATGTCGGAGGAGAGCGACGTATCCCAATTTGACTCCAAATTACGCAACCAAGCAATGATGGGGGAGTTCCAATGCATGCTTCAGGAGTCCATGGCGTCCCTACACCAACGGATGGACCGCTTAGAGCTTTCTCAAGCTCGGTCCAATGCTGCCCATCGAGATGCGCCACCTCGCGAGGAGCTGGCTTCTAATAGCAAGGAAGATGATTTTATCCGTCGACCCAAGCAAGACTACCGGAGATCAGATGATGGACTAAAGGGGGTCAAGATCAAGATTCCTTCCTTCCAGGGCAAGTCTAGTCCAAAGGCTTACCTCGAATGGGAACAGCGAATCGAGATGGTATTCGAGTACCAGGACTACACCGATGAACAAAAAGTCAAACTGGCAACCCTCGAATTCACCAATTACGCTATTGTCTGGTGGGAGCAGGAGCGCACTAGCAGGCGCCGCAATAGAGAACGGCAAATTAGTACCTGGGAGGAGTTACGAACCACTATGCAAAAACGGTTCGTACCCAGCCATTACTACCGTGACCTATACCAGAGGCTCCAGACATTAGTCCAAGGAAGCCGTAGTGTGGAGGACTACTACAAGGAGATGGAGATCACCATGCTCCGAGCAGACATTGTGGAGGATAGAGAGGCTACCATGGCGAGATTCCTTAACGGCTTGAGACCTGAGATCGCCGAATTGGTGGAGTTGTAAAACTACATGGATATGCCTGAGTTGATTGACAAGACATCCAAGATCGAGAAGAGACTTAAGAGGAGGGGTAACCCTCGTAACCCTAACTTCTCGGCCACGCCTGTGTGGAGGGGCAACCCGACCTTCGAGCGGGAACGGCTTAACCCAGGGGTGTCTAAGTTTACCCCTAAGACCGAGCCACCTAAGCAGGCCCCAAAGACAACACCACGGCCTTCATTCGACTCCTCCAAGCCAAGAAGCCGCGACAAGTGCTTCAAATGCCAAGAATTTGGGCACATTGCTTCTCAGTGTCCCAATAGGCGTACCATGATTGTCCTACCGAGTGGAGATGTCGTATCTGATGACGAGGACGAGTTCGCCGAGGTACCTCCATTGATTAATGAAGATGAAGATTCTGAGGTAGAGGTTGAGGCCACTCCTGGGCAAGTGGGTGTTGCTCTAGTAGCCCGTCAGGCTCTTGCAACCAAAGTCAAAAAGGTGGATGAAGCCCAACGTGATAACATCTTCTACACGCGATGTCACGTCAAGGGGAGAGTGTGTAGTCTCATCATTGACGCGGGTAGTTGTACCAACGTGACAAGTATTCTTATGGTGGATCATCTTTCCTTGCCCATGTTGAGGCACCTTAGCTCATACCGCTTGCAATGGCTCAATGAGAGTGGCGATATCAAAGTCACCAAGCAAGTGGTGGTGCCTTTCCACATTGGGAAGTATGAGAATGAGGTCCTTTACGACGTCGTTCCAATGCAAGCTTCTCACATTTTGTTGGGACGGCCATGGCAATATGACAAGAAGACTACTCATGATGGCTTTACCAACAAGTATTCCTTCTTGCACCACAACAAAAAGATGACTCTTGTCCCTCTCACCCCTCAGCAGGTGCATGAAGACCAGCTGCGTTTGCAACAGGAGCATGAACAAGAGGTGGATAAAAAGTCACCCAATTCTCAGGCAATCATTAGAGCACCGGCCGAGAGGACATCAAACCTTGGTACATCTGGTCGATTGGACAAATGCCCTAGCTTGCTTGCAAAGAATAGGGAAGTTCGCAAATTACTTTTATCCAAGCAAGTTGTTTATGTCTTATATTGCAAAGAGGTGATTTTACTTTCTCATGAAGCACTCAATGACTAACCTCCTGATGAGGTCCTTTGCGACGTCGTTCCAATGCAAGCTTCTCACATTTTGTTGGGACGGCCATGGCAATATGACAAGAAGACTATTCATGATGGCTTTACCAACAAGTATTCTTTCTTGCACCACAACAAGAAGATGACTCTTGTCCCTCTCACCCCTCAGCAGGTGCATGAAGACCAGCTGCATTTGCAACAGAAGCATGAACGAGAGGTGGATAAAAAGTCACCCAATTCTCAGGCAATCATTAGAGCACCGGCCGAGAGGACATCAAACCCTGGTACATCTGGTCGATTGGACAAACGCCCTAGCTTGCTTGCAAAGAACAGGGAAGTTCACAAATTACTTTTATCCAAGCAAGTTGTTTATGTCTTATATTGCAAATAGGTGATTTTACTTTCTCATGAAGCACTCAATGACTAACCTCCTGAAATCTCCTCTTTATTACAGGAATTTGAGGACGTTTTCCCAGATGAGATCCCTAGTGGTCTACCACCACTTCGAGGGATCGAGCACCAGATCGATTTCGTGCCTGGAGCACCATTGCCAAACAGACCGTCCTACAAAATAGGCTCGGAGGAGACTCAGGAGATCCAGAGGCAAGTGGATGACCTTTTAGAGAAAGGTTGGGCTCGAGAGAGCATGAGCCCATGTACAGTTCCAGTTATCCTCGTTCCAAAGAAAGAGGGCACTTGGAGGATGTGTATGGACTGTCGCGCCGTCAACGCTATCACAGTTAAGTATCGTCACCCTATACCTCGTTTGGATGGTTTGCTTGACGAATTGTATGGTGCAGTCATTTTCACTAAGATTGATCTTAAGAGTGGCTACCATCAAATTCGAATGAAGGAAGGGGACGAGTGGAAGACGGCCTTCAAGACTAAGTATGGTCTGTATGAGTGGTTAGTTATGCCTTTTGGTTTGACTAACGCTCCTAGTACATTTATGCGCCTTATGAATCATGTGCTTCGCCCGTTCTTAAGTAAATTTGTTGTTGTTTATTTTGACGACATTCTGATATACAACAAGAGTCCTGAGGAACATGTAGCACATGCACGAGCTGTTCTTGATGTTTTCCGCAGGGAGAGGTTATTCGCTAACCTTGGCAAATGTACTTTCTGCACTAATGAGCTTGTTTTCCTTGGTTATAAGGATAGTGCACAGGGTATTAAAGTGGACGAGAGCAAAATCAAGGCCATCAATGAGTGGCCCGTGCCCAAGACCATGAGTGAAGTCCAGAGTTTCCACGGCCTTGCAAGTTTCTATCGCCGGTTCATGAGGGATTTCAGTACTATTGCTGCCCCTCTGACCGCCATTATCAAAAAGGATGTGAAGTTCGAGTGGGGGGAAGCTCAGGAGTAGGCGTTCCAACTCCTTAAACACAAGCTCACACACGCACCCTTATTGTCCTTACCTAGTTTTGGTAAAACGTTTGAGGTTGAGTGTGATGCTTCTGGTGTAGAAATTGGAGCCGTCGTTGATACATAGAGTGAAGGGCGATCGCTGTACTTTACGGAAGCTGAATGCTGCCACATTGAACTACTCCACCTACGATAAGGAGCTCTATGCTTTGATTCGTGCACTGGAGACATGGCAACATTACCTGCGGCCTAAGGAATTTGTCATCCACACTGACCACGAGGCGTTAAAGCATCTCAAGTCTCAACACAAGTTGAGTAAGAGACACGTGCGGTGGGTCAACTTTGTGGAGTCATTTCCTTATGTGATTAAGTACAAAGCTGGCAAGACCAACGTCGTTGCCGATGCACCGTCCAGGAGGTATGCTTTGATTACTTTACTTGATGCTAAACTCCTAGGATTTGACCTTATCAAAGAATTCTATGATACCGACTCTGATTTTTCTGATATCTACAAGTCTTGTGCTAAGTCGGGTCAGGGCAAGTTCTTCTTACATGATGGATTTTTGTATTGTAATGATAAATTATGCATTCCGTCATGCTCTGTTCGTGAGTTACTAACCCGTGAGGCTCACGAAGGTGGTTTGATGGGACACTTTGGTGTCACCAAGACTTTGAGTGCTTTACAGAAACATTTCTATTGGCCACGCATGAGGCGAGACGTGGAGCGAGTGGTGTCACGATGCATCACCTGTCACCGTGCCAAGTCCAAGCTCCAACCTTTTGGTTTGTATACACCACTACCTATCCCTTCCGAACCATGGGTTGACATTTCGATGGACTTTGTGCTTGGTTTGCCTAGGAGTAAAAGAGGCCATGATAGCGTCTTTGTCATTGTGGACCGATTTTCCAAAATGGTCCATTTCATTCCATGTCATAAGACGGACGATGCTACTCACATAACTGATCTTTTCTTTAAGGAAATTGTCCGTTTGCATGGTGTGCCTAGGACAATTGTGTCTAATAGGGATGTTAAGTTTCTCTCATACTTCTGGAAGACCTTGTGGGGGAAATTGGGGACTAAGTTGCTATTTTCTACATCCAGTCACCCCCAGACCGATGGCCAAACTGAGGTCGTTAATCGCACCTTGTCTACTTTGCTCAGGGCCATCATTAAAAAGAATCTCAAAACGTGGGAGGAGTGTTTACCCCACGTCGAGTTTGCTTATAACCGTACAGTCCATAGTGCTACACAGTTTTCTCCATTTGAGATTGTTTACGATTTTAACCCATTGACTCCTTTGGATTTGATGCCTTTGCCGTTGTCTGAGCGTACTAACCTTGATGGCGAGAAGAAGGCCGAGTTTGTCCAGGCTTTACACCAGCAGGTGAGAGCCAACATTGATGCATGCACCAAGCAGTACCTCAAGCATGCCCAACAAGGGTCGGCGTCGCGTGCTATTTGAACCAGGTGACTGGGTCTGGTTACACTTGCGCAAAGAGCGTTTCCCTGTCCAGCGTCGCAACAAGTTGCTACCACGTGGAGATGGACCATTCCAAGTTGTGGCGCGCATCAATGACAATGCCTACAAGCTTGATCTTTCAAGTGAGTATAATGTCTCGGCTACCTTTAATGTTGTGACCTAAGTCCCTATCTTACAGATGATGAGGTCGATTTGAGGACAAATCTTTCGCAAGAGGAAGGGAATGATGAGGAGGTCGAGGGAGCTATCCAAGAGGAGCAAGTGAAGGTGCCACTGGGGCCTATGACATGAGCTTGAGCGAAGAGGTTGAATGAGACACTACAAACATTGGTTCGTGCGGCCCGTGAGTCAAGTGGAGAGTGTGACAGCCCCACCTTCCCCTAAGGCGAAACCAAAGGGTTAGCGGACTGCCTGCCTAGCTCTTGCCAGGACTAACAGGACAGTGAAAAGCGATCTAGCACGTTTCGGAACATACAAGCGCACTTAGTCAGGTCAAAATTACAAAATAAAAAAAAACGAAAACAGAGCCGGCCATGAATAGTAACCGACACGTCAAAATCCAACCAAGCATCAATCACACATATACATCTTGAAATTTAGCATTTACATACCAAAAGGGCATACCCAAGTTGTCCAACAAGTTTATACAAGTACGGTTTGCAAATTACAACTCAACATTTTTGGTTGGATCAAAATGCGCTTAGAGTTTGCTCAAAAGGAGCTATTCAAAATTACATTCACATAAGCTCAACTCGGCAACCAACATTCATGGACTTTCCAAAAGTATTCAAATTCCTGTAAGGAAAACAAAAGGAATAGAGTGAGCTTACGCCCAGTGAGATACTATCACCCAAGCAACCAAGTTCATATAAGCATAAGACTTTTCACCCAAATTCATTCAATAAAGAAGTAAACCAAGATCACACATTAATAAAATTGGTAAAAGGATACGGACGGCTCTCAAGGGCCCCTTTCCTCACTTGTATACTTGATCGGATTTCATTGACCATCCGTCAATGTTTACAATAACCAACCGTAGGCTCCACTTTACTTCCATTCCTTCCACCCAACGTCCCCCTACCGGATCCGAACTCCAAACAGTATAAATTTAGTAATACTTGAGTATACCGGAATCGAGAGTCTCATACTACAAGATTCCATATAACAGTCCCCATGGCTCGTCAATTTTCACGACCAAGCCCTCGCCGGCTCGATTCAATCGACTACCAATGGGGTTGCGTTCAGTAGTAACAGTAATGGTCGTTGGATACTGGTCCAAGCGACACCAAATCCAGTGTATTCATATACCATCAAGTAATACAGTAAACAGTGGTATAGAGGACATAAAGAGTGAGAGTGATCAAGTACACTCTCGCTTTAATCCATTTTCATGGTGCAAATAACATTCAAAGCATCAATTGCAAGTATAGCAAAGCCAAATAGTAACAAACAAGTGAGTAGTACACTCACCAAGCACGCAAGTGAAATTTCATAAACGTCCGCCCAAAGAGCGTCTCGAATTACTGTCACGCCCTAAAATATTCAAACAAGCACAATAAGACTCGAGTACAAGTCATAAACCAATTCCACATACTACCAAAAATAAAGCTCCATTAGGACGTATAAGAACTAAAGTAAGTTAGGGAAAATCCGGAAATGCAAGTTAAGCTCTAAGACCTAAAAACAGTTTTGACGCCATTAAGCGTATTGGACACAACTGGCACTACGAGTATCGGATGAATGTAATACACTGTTTCGAAGCTAAAAGATAGGGCTACAATGTTGAAGAAGGCCACTCAGTCCAGTTTGTAGTTCAACTAGGTCAAAAGATCAATATACCAAACCAGAACCGCATACACAGGTTAATAAACCGCACTCTGGTTAACCAACCATAAGTCAGGCTACCAAAGTCCAATTCAAGTGATTCCAATGCCATACGAAAGCTAAGATACCAGGATATATTTCTTAAGAAGACATCAACAACCAAATGAATCGTATTCCCAATCAACTTAACCAAATACCAAAGCTGATTACCAAGTTCGGACAGAAACAGGGCAGCAGGGGTATTTCAGTCTTTTCACAGGCTACGTTGCTCCGATTGCCTGAAATTTTGTAGGCATGTATAAAATATCATTCCCTACAACTTTCATGTTTTAAACCAAGGCTAATTCCGCCTCTAACTATGAGGAACAGTACCAGGCAGAATGGGTTGGATTGAAACCCTAAATCCGAATTTTTCCGTTCAATGCGAAAATTTTCCGCAAATAACCACAATTTACGCATTCTAGCTTCATTCTAGATCATTTCCAACCATCATACATGGCCACACAATAGTAATCATATGAAAACAGAAAAAATCATGATTAAATAGAAAATGCACCAAATTCTACCAAAAGTCATGAAACAACACCTAAAATCATCATTTCACATCACACATGTCAATAATTAAGCATTATTGAGTTACAAGAAAGGTCCCTTAGTAACTCACCTTAACAACCCAAGAACAAGAGCAACTTAGCACCTTAATCCTCCAAACAACTTCACTAATCACCTCACAACCACTCACTTAAGGGTTTTTATGGAGTAAATGCAAGATTAAACGGTTGGTTTGTTGGATTTGAGCAAGATTGAAGCAAGAAATTGGAGAGCTTTTCCTTTCTTTTTTCCTTGGAGAGGGCCGGCCACAAGCTTGCAAATTTTGGGTGATTTTTGGGTCAATTTTTTATTTATTTGGTAAAAGGTGAATAGTGGTCAAAAGTAAGACTTAATCATATGGTGACACTTGTCACCCTATTTAATGCATGCATATCCCTTTGTTTCCTCAACTCTAATCCATATGGTATCCTCTAATTATCTCATAACACCCGGTAAATTAAACCCAATATCCAAAACTTAACCTAACTGGCCGAATTTTATCGAACTTTTCGCACTAGCGGGTCCCACGTCCGATATACGTCCTTAATTTCTCAAAAACTAACCGATACTAGAAAAATCATCTAAAAACTATATTTACTCATAAAAATTATCTAGAAAATTTTCTAATAAAGAAAATGCAGAAAAGCATGCAATTAAATAAAATAAAACCTAGAAACTGAGAAAATTTACGGGGTCTCACACTCTCTCTCTTGGTTTGCTTCTCGATAAAGCTCGTCAACCTTGCGAGGAGGAGAAAAGTGGTTTTTAACCCCAAATAAGTCCAGAAAGTGAAGACTTAATCATCTAAAAAAACCGTGAATTACGACATAATTCAGCTAGAATTTGGACGGATACCCGGGCCGGATTCAAGCAGGAGCTGTGCAAAATTTTTTTCAAACGGGACAGCCCAATCGGCCCAAGAACTGGCCTTGGATATGCGCCGAATTCTGCAAAAATCTGTTCACCAGAAATTTTTTTCTTTTTCTCCTTTCGAGGCATCAGAAACTCCCCCCCTTAAAAAGAAAATTGTCAGTTCCTCGGACATTCAACTCGTGCTAATCAGATCAAACAGTCTCGAAAGTAGTCAGTACAAGAATTCACTCCAATCCCATTTATCATTAGCAACGAGCAACAGATAGCTAAACAGTAACCAAATAGAAACATGCAAAGAAGGTTCGGTTCAAACAACTGCTCTGAAGTTAGAAATAAAGTCTCAGATAGTCGAAAAATTCAAATATGCTTAAGCCTCAAAGTCGGAATTTCTCAAGTCGGAATTTTCAAGTCAGAAAAATTTTTCCCTGCAGTTCTGGACAAGACAACAAGCTAGCTACACGCTATACTTCACCAAAGGTTCTCAGTTCAAGAAATTGTCCCTGGTGGGGCTTGAAACGCAACAAGTTAGCACAACAGTAAACTTCACTAGAGAGTTCAGTTCAGGAGTTTGTCCAGGGTGGTGCTTGAAAACACAACAAAGCTAAGCACGAAGGCTATGCTTCACCAGAGAGCCTCAGTTCAAGAATTTCATCCCTGGCGGTGCTGGACAACACAACGGGCATGCCTCGCCAGAAGAATGGCGGTGCTTGAGAACACAACAGGCAATGCCCCACCAAAGAGGCTCAGTTCAAAATTTCATCCCTGGTGGTGCTTGAAAACACAACAGGCATGCCTTACTAGAAGAATGGCAGTGCTTGAAAACACAACAGACAATGCCTTACCAGAGAGGTTCAGCTCAACCGCTACAGATGAGTAGTAGCCGGTCTACAACCACACGAGTAAGTAGGGTCAAACATATAAGTTCAAAAACAGAGCCAAATACTTCAGGTTCATAGAGCACGGGTACGAATAGGAACTCACTCGCCTAGCCTATGCCCAGCAATTCACATTCTCAAGCAGTCACAAATTTCAAATCCACATACAGGTCATGATACGTTCCTCGATCAACACGTTTCGAGACACGTAGCACGTTTGCCCAAGGATCTAGCGAGGATGTCCAACGCTTGGAATTGCGGGATCTAGAACCAAACGGACGACACGATTTGATTCAAGACGGTAGACGACACTCCAATGAAGGTGAATACTCCAGGGGAATAGGTCGGTAGAACAATCTAGGACAGGACGCAAGACTGCTCAAAACCCTTGCCAAAGCAAGTAAAGGGGTCGAATCTCTCTCTCAAGAAGAATCGAAAATATGCAAAACTTTATTGATAAAACGTCTCCCTTTATGCTTACAAAGGAAGCCTTTATATAGGCAAAACTAACGAAACCCTAATATCGCAAGGCTAGAGGGTCGGCCACTCTTTGGACAAGGTGGGCCAACCCATGGACTCAATAAAAAGGGCCTAGTGGTTCGGCCATCCTTAGACAAAGGTGGGTCGAATCCATGGCTAACAAAAGGACTAATCTAAACTTAAGACTCCTAACACTAAGGCTTATGGCCCTATTCGGCCAACTCACTTGGAGGCCCACTTGACTCTTCATGGCTTGGATCATGGTGTAGATAACTTGACTCTTCATGGGCTTGGATCATGGTGTAGATAACTTGATTGTCTCCTTCCAAGCCTTCAATATCTCTATGAAAGCCTTGAGTCAGGGCCGCCATCCATCTCGCTATCCATGCACACATCAGGTCATATACGAATCAAACCACTTGCTCATGCGTAAAAGAATTACCATATAGTCAGTCAAGTCAAGTCCATTAAGTGTACGTAAGAGCACACTCGCCTATACAAGTTCAAATCTCAAATGAGCTTAGCTTAGTCGGTCTCAGGCAGTTCAAGTATGCCAAATCTCAACACTTACAAATCGGGTGGTGCAAACTTTAATTGAACAAGTAGACTAGAAGAAGGATGCAAAACCAAAAGTTTTCTCAACAATTCTGGCCACCACCATAATCTATCAAAACCCTAGCAAAAATCTTGTTGGACAAGTTCTAGATAACATTCATCATTCCAATCTCCTCATCGGTTAAGTGTCGAGTACAATACGAAATCGTCTGTGCTCTAACCTGTGCCATGACAACTCATCTCAAACTCACTTATTATTCCTATTCACATCATCATACATTAGACCATGTTCCGTCCAAATTCACAAGCATTCCCTCAGGAAAAATATCGAATGCTCAAGTACAGGAATCCAAAGCTAAGAAACTTTACGACTAAAGCCATAAACTCTCAAACGAAAATCAACAAAATCATATCCTACACTTACCACTTTCATGATTCACCACTTACACTCAAGAAGAGCACTAAATTCTTCATACACATTCATAAAATTGGGACCCTATCACCACTTGGCCCAAGCTCACTTCGTGCAGAGACCATGCAAAGCGGCTCTGATACCAACTGTGACAGCCCCACCTCCCCCTAAGGCGAACCAAAGGGTTCGGCGGACCGCCTGCCCAGCTCTCGCCGGGACTAACTCACTCGCTACAGTTCTCAAATATATTACAATATACATCTCAAATATTGAATCGTCAAAAGCACCACGAACAACCATACCACAAGGTACCTTTCAAATAATACATCAAATGCTCCATGAATTACATATCAAGCGAAGCAAAAACTAGTTCCAAGCGTGGAACGTACACATATATCCATTCAATTCCAAACATTCTTACAATCCTAACTATTACACAAGAGAAATATAAATTCAAATGATGCATGAAATAATCCATCCAGTCACCCAGAGAACTTAATACAAATGCTTCCTTTGCCTCGAGCCCTGTGGGGAGAAAATATATTTTTGGGGTGAGCTAGAAGCTTAGCGAGTGTCCAATAAAATCAGTAATCAAATAACCTTCACAATAGTGCATTTAAATGAGATTATGAATCAATGATCAAATGTACGTTTATTGCTGTTGTGAGACAGTGAAATCATCATACTTAGAACTCCAACGCTCAAACAGATCCAGTAAATGAAACAGAACATGGGAGCCATCGGCGCTCCAAATAAACAGTAGCGGAGACGTTGGTTCTAAACACAAGATTTCCCAAGAACTCATTGGAGTCAAATCATGTCATGGCACACACACAAGCACACATGATATGCAATCGAGTAACCAATGCAAGAATTAGTTCGAAAAGTAACCTTGGAAGTAGTTGTGGAAGCACTCACCTATTTAAGCAAAATAACGTCCAACGCATCACCAAATCACATTACAAGTCTCACCTTCACTCACTCAATCTTCAAGAAAATAAACGGACAGCATTTCCCCCTTAATTTCTCCACTTTCCACCCTACAATCAAACACCAAATCACATTCCCAAAATAACCACAATTTCACATGTACATATCATAGGTGATAAAACACACCTTTCGGCAAAACAACCACAACTGAAGCTACACTTATCGGATTGAAACGAATCTTATGGCGTTATGAAGCTAAGACATATACCAACATTTCTTATGAAGACCTCCAAAGCCAAATCACACATTTTCATGGACAAAATTCGACATCTTTGAGAAAAAAGGCAACTGTCCGTGAAACAGGGGTTAGGGGCAGTCAGGGATATTTCGGTCATTTTACATGCTACAGTACTTCAATCGATCTGAAATTTTGTAGGTAGCTAGCTAACTCATATATCTACAACTTTCATGTTTTGAGCAAGGGCCGATTCACTCTCTCTCAAGGTCAAACATACAGTGTAAAAACAGGACAGATTACTACCAAAATTGGAAACCCTAATCTGGAATTTATGCACACAAACCAGAAATTTCTTTAGGCAAATGAAATTAACACCTAAACACAAGATTTTCCATACATCAAAGCTAGTAAATCATGGCCAACCATTACTCATCATATTAAGGTAAAAATATCCCCAATAAAATCGAAAATTCCATAATACCACCTCAAACCTTAAACTTATCCACAAAACAACATATTTAACCTCTCCAATCCACTAATACACATTTTATTAATGTAAAAAGGAAGTTCATGACAAGATACCTTCCAGCACCTTGAAACCAAGCAAAACAAACCCTTTTCTTCTCAAAACTTTCCACCCTTAGCTTGCTATCACTTTCGATGTGAAGTTAATCGGAGTAGATTTGGCACTTGAAAGAAATCACTCAAGATTGATGAAGGAAATCAAAGGGAAAAATAGAGTTTTCTCTCTTGGTTTTGCTTCTCATGAAGCTCGGTTGATACGAAGGCACCAACCTTGTGATGCAACCCGTACAGAAAGGTTTGGATCTAGAAGGTAGAGACTCACGTTGAAAACGACGAACGCAGCGGATCACCTAAACCCGTTGATCACGTGGTCAACGAACCTCGGTATTTGTAGAAGACGCCACAATCTAGCGCGGTCCTAGATTGATAAGTCAATTAAATACCTAAGATATGAATCTAAGATATTCAAGGTGCTTCAATGAAGCTTCGAGAGAACTCTCAATGTAATTTTATTAGTCATCAAAAACTGACTCAGCGCGGTCAGCGAGACCCCCGTACCGGCTCAGCGTATGGACTAACTACGTGGCCCACTAAAGTGCTATTGGTCCTAAGGCCCACATGGCCTAGCCCCTCGACCCAAGAACTAATAATGACTAAGGTCCAAACCACAAGCTAGTTGGACCTCTTTATTACACTCTACTAAACTAACAATGGGCCATGGCCCAGGCGAATCGTGGGCAGCTAATCCTCATGGATGGCCGATAGTAGGACAACATCTCTAGCTACGTTGAGGCCCTCAATGGCCCTTGGCTCTCTGTGAGACCCCGTAAATTTTCTCAGTTTCTGGGTTTTATTTTATTTAATTGCATGCTTTTCTGCATTTTCTTTATTAGAAAATTTTCTAGATAATTTTTATGAGTAAATATAGTTTTTAGATGATTTTTCTAGTATCGGTTAGTTTTTGAGAAATTAAGAACGTATATCGGACGTGGGACCCGCTAGTGCGGAAAGTTCGGTAAAATTCGGCCAGTTAGGTTAAGTTTTGGATACTGGGTTTAATTTACCGGGTATTATGAGATAATTAGAGGATACCATATGGATTAGAGTTGAGGAAACAAAAGGATAGCTTAACATTTAATGGAAGTGACAAGTGTCACTTGTAGATTAATTCTTACTTGTTGACCACTATTCATGACTTTACCAAATAAATCAAAATTGACTAAAATTACCCTTCATTTTCAAGCTTCTTGGCCGATTCTCTCCAAGGAAGAAAGAAAGGAAAAGCTCTCCAATTTCTTGCTTCAATCTTGCTCAAATCCAACAAACCAACCGTTTAATCTTGCATTTACTCCATAAAAACCCTTAAGTGAGTGGTTGTGAGGTGATTAGTGAAGTTGTTTGGAGGATTAAGGTGCTAAGTTGCTCTTGTTCTTGGGTTGTTAAGGTGAGTAACTAAGGGACCTTTCTTGCAACTCAATAATGCTTAATTATTGACATGTGTGAGGTGAAGTGATGATTTTAGGTGTTGTTTCATGACTTTTGGTAGAATTTGGTGCATTTTCTATTTAATCATGATTTTTTCTATTTTCATATGATTAATATTGTGTGGCCATGTATGATGGTTGGAAATGATCTAGAATGAAGCTAGAATGCGTAAATTGTGGTTGTTTGCGGAAAATTTCCGCATTGAACGGAAAAATTCGGATTTAGGGTTTCAATTCAACCATTCTGCCTGGTACTGTTCCTCATAGTTAGAGGCCGAATTAGCCTTGGGTTAAAACATGAAAGTTGTAGGGAATGATATTTTATAGTTTCCTGCAAAATTTCAGGCCAATCGGAGCAACGTAGCCTATGAAAAGACTGAAATACCCCTGCTGCCCTGTTTCTGTCCGAACTTGGTAATCAGCTTTGGTAATTGGTTAGTTTGATTGAGAATACGATTGATTTGGTGGTTGATGTCTTCTTAAGAAATATATCCTGGTATCTTATCTTTCGTATGGCTTTGGAATCACTTGAATTGGACTTAGGTAGCCTGACTTATGATGATTTAACCAGAATGCGGTTTATTAACCTGTTTATGCAGTTCTGGTTTGGTATATTGATCTTTTGACCTAGTTTCACTACAAACCAGACTGAGTGGCCTTCTTCAACATTGTAGCCCTATCTTTTAGTTTCGAAACGGTGTATAGTATACATCCATCCGATACTCGTAGTGTCAGTTGTGCCCAATACGCTTAATGGCGTCAAAACTGTTTTTAGGTCTTAGAGCTTAACTTTCATTTCCGGATTTTCCTTAGCTTACTTTAGTACTTATACGTGCTAATGAAGCCTTATTTTCGGTAGTATGTGGAAATTGGTTTATAACTTGTAATCGAGTCTTATTGTGCCTATTTGAAATTTTAGGGCGTGACGGTGATTCAAGACGCTCTTTGGGCGGAAGTATATGAAATATCATTTGCTTGCTTGGTGAGTATACTACTCACTTGATTGTTTACAATGTGGCTTTGTTATATTTGAACTTGATGCCTTGAAGGCTTATTTGCACCGGTGAAACTGATTAAAGTGAGGGTGTACTTGATCGCCCTCACCCCTTTTGTATTATATATGACTGTTAACTGTGGTACTTGAATAGTACATGAAATACTGGATTGGGTGTCGTATGGACGAGTATCCAACGGCCATTACTGTTACTACTGAGCTCAACCCCATTGGTAGTCGATTGAATCGAGCCGGCGAGGGCTTGGTCGTGAAAATTGACGAGCCATGGGGACTGTTATATGGAATCTTGTAGTATGAGACTCTCGATTCCGGTATACTCGAGTATTACCAAATTTACACTGTTTGGAGTTCGGGCCCGGTAGGGGAATGTTGGGTGGAAGGAATGGAAGTAAAGTGGAGCCTACGGTTGGTTACTTTGTAAACATTGACGGAGGGTCAATGAAGTCCGATCAAGTATACAAGCGAGGAAAGGGGCTCTTGAGAGCCGTCCGTATCCTTTTACCCGTTTTGTTAATGTGTGATCTTGGTTTACTTCTTTATTGAACGCTTTATGCCTATATGAAATTGGTTGCTTGAGTGATAGTAACTCACTGGGCGTAAGCTCACTCTATTCCTTTTGTTTTCCTTACAGGAATATAAACACTTTTGGAAAGTCCATGAATGTTGGTTGCCGAGTTGAGCTTATGTGAATGAAATTTTGAATAGCTCCTTTTGAGCAAACTCTAAGCGCATTTTGATCCAACCAAAAATGTTGAGTTGTAATTTGCAAACCGTACTTGTATAAACTTGTTGGACAACTTGGGTATGCCCTTTTGGTATGTAAATGCTAAATTTCAAGATGTATATGTTTGATTGATGCTTGGTTGGATTTTGACGTGTCGATTACTATTCATGACCGACTCTGTTTTCGTTTTTTTTTATTTTGTAATTTTGACCTGACTAAGTACGCTTGTATGTTCCGAAACGTGCTAGATCGCTTTACACTGTCCCGTTAGTCCTGGCGAGAGTTGGGCAGGCAGTCCGCTAACCCCTTTGGTTCGCCTTAGGGGAAGGTGGGGCTGTCACACTCTCCACTTGACTCACGGGCCGCACGAACCAATGTTTGTAGTGTCTCATTCAACCTCTTCGCTCAAGCTCATGTCATAGGCCCCAGTGGCACCTTCACTTGCTCCTCTTGGATAGCTCCCTCGACCTCCTCATCATTCCCTTCCTCTTGCGAAAGATTTGTCCTCAAATCGACCTCATCATCTGTAAGATAGGGACTTAGGTCACAACATTAAAGGTAGCCGAGACATTATACTCACTTGAAAGATCAAGCTTGTAGGCATTGTCATTGATGCGCGCCACAACTTGGAATGGTCCATCTCCACGTGGTAGCAACTTGTTGCGACGCTGGACAGGGAAACGCTCTTTGCGCAAGTGTAACCAGACCCAGTCACCTGGTTCAAATAGCACGCGACGCCGACCCTTGTTGGGCATGCTTGAGGTACTGCTTGGTGCATGCATCAATGTTGGCTCTCACCTGCTGGTGTAAAGCCTGGACAAACTCGGCCTTCTTCTCGCCATCAAGGTTAGTACGCTCAGACAACGGCAAAGGCATCAAATCCAAAGGAGTCAATGGGTTAAAATCGTAAACAATCTCAAATGGAGAAAACTGTGTAGCACTATGGACTGTACGGTTATAAGCAAACTCGACGTGGGGTAAACACTCCTCCCACGTTTTGAGATTCTTTTTAATGATGGCCCTGAGCAAAGTAGACAAGGTGCGATTAACGACCTCAGTTTGGCCATCGGTCTGGGGGTGACTGGATGTAGAAAATAGCAACTTAGTCCCCAATTTCCCCCACAAGGTCTTCCAGAAGTATGAGAGAAACTTAACATCCCTATTAGACACAATTGTCCTAGGCACACCATGCAAACGGACAATTTCCTTAAAGAAAAGATCAGTTATGTGAGTAGCATCGTCCGTCTTATGACATGGAATGAAATGGACCATTTTGGAAAATCGGTCCACAATGACAAAGACGCTATCATGGCCTCTTTTACTCCTAGGCAAACCAAGCACAAAGTCCATCGAAATGTCAACCCATGGTTCGGAAGGGATAGGTAGTGGTGTATACAAACCAAAAGGTTGGAGCTTGGACTTGGCACGGTGACAGGTGATGCATCGTGACACCACTCGCTCCACGTCTCGCCTCATGCGTGGCCAATAGAAATG
>NW_020864650.1:0-20517 GCF_003713205.1 Coffea eugenioides
GTTACTGTTCATCCGAAAAAAAAATCAGTTTGTAGCAAGGGTTTTAGAGTCCTATCTAGTTATTACCTTGTGTTCTTGTTTACATACAAAAAAAAAATATATAAAAAAAAATATAGCTGGCTAACCTTACAAAAATTCCTGGAAATCTGTCTTGATCAAAACTTGGGTTTCTTGAAGTTCCTGATTGTTTAAAACCACAATCTTGAAGTTCTTGGAACTTTAGTTGGGATTCTTGAAGCCAACCAAAATCTGTCTTGATCAAATCGTGAAATCTTGGATTGTTTGGGGAGGAAATCATCTTCAATTTTGTGTTTCTTGAATTCTGGAGATTAACATCTTGAATTCTTGAAAGAATCTTGAAGTTTCTGAGTTTTGGGAACCAAATCTTGGTAAACAACAAGGCTGCAAAATTTCAGCTGCCAAAATCCTTGTCTTCACCACAACAATCTTCTTTCTTGACTAAGAACATTTTAGCCACGAAATTTGACTCTTCTTGGCTGATTAGAAAACAAAAAAACAGAAGAGGGGAAATGATAGCATCTTTGTTATTGTTGACAGATTTTCAAAAATGGCACATTTTATACCATGTCACAAAACAGATGATGCATCGCACATTGCTGATTTATTTTTCAAAGAAATCATTAGATTGCATGGCATGCCTAGGACAATTGTCTCTGATAGGGATGTCAAATTTTTGAGTTACTTTTGGAAAACTTTGTGGGGAAAATTGGGTACCAAATTGCTATTTTCTACTACTAGTCACCCACAAACTGATGGCCAAACTGAGGTTGTCAATCGTACACTATCTACACTCTTGCGTGCCATCATTAGAAAAAATATTAGAACCTGGGAAGAGTGTTTACCCCATGTTGAGTTTGCATACAATCGCACGGTGCATAGTTCTACTCATTTTTCACCATTTGAAATAGTCTATGGTTTTAACCCTTTAACACCACTAGACTTATCACCTTTACCTTCTTCTGAGCACATTAACATGGATGGTGCTAAACGAGCAGATTTTGTCAAGAAATTACACGAGCAGGTACGCCTAAACATTGAGCGAAGGATGGACCAAGTTGCTCAACGGGTTAACAAGGGACGCCAACGCGTTGTGTTTGAACCTGGTGACTGGGTGTGGTTACATCTACGCAAGGAACGGTTCCCAGTCCAAAGGCGCAATAAATTACTTCCCCGAGGAGATGGGCCATTCCAAGTCATCAAGCGCATCAATGACAATGCTTACAAACTGGACCTACCCGGTGAGTACAATGTGAGCGCTACATTCAATGTCTCTGATCTATCTCCTTTTCTTGCAGACGATGAAGCTGATTTGAGGACAAATCCTTTTGAAGAGGAGGGGGATGATACGAACCAAGAGACACCAGTGCGAACTATTCGAGTTCCCCTAGGACCCGTAACTCGAGCACGAGCTAACAAGATGAGGAAGGAACTCCAAGGACTTGTTCATGAGATACAAGGCCAAGAAATTGTCCCCAAGGTCATTGAGGGGCTTGAGCATGAAGGAATGAAAGTCATCCATGTAGTGCACGTCAAAGAGAACCATGTGTGACCATTCTCTAGTCACATTTGCTGTTTTAATTAAGTCATTGTAATAAGGGCTTAATGGTCCATAGTCTTGCTTTAATTACCTAAGCGATGACCTCATAAGGTTATTTACCTAAGCGATGACCTCATAAGGTTGTTTACCTAAGGGATGACCTCATAAGGTGTGGTCAAGCCCACAATTCTTAGTCTTATGGAAATAGTCAAGCCTACAATTGTTAGTCTTAGTCAAGACCACAACTCTAGACTAGTTCCACATTTAGTTGTTCATCTCTATGTAAGGCTATAAATAGCCCACACTTCCAATGGTTTTAGGCATTGAATCAATAAATCAGATTTTGAGAGTTTTCTTGGTTTCTCCAAGGCTTCTTGAATACCTTAGAATTTCTCTAGGTGTTCGTGACTTATCAATCTAGAATCGCACTAGGTTGTGGCGTCTTCTACCATTATACCAAGGTTCGTTAACCACGTGATTAACGGGTTGAGGTCATCCGCTCCAAACTTGGTGTCCTCTTGTCGATCCTGAAACTAATCTTTTACGGGTTTCGTCACAAGGTTGGCGACGTTCGTATCAGTTGGTAATCAGAGCTAATTAAGAGGTATCACGTTATATCCTTTTATTTATTTCCTTTTCGAGTCAAGTTGTCGAAAATTCTGTTTTCGTGTTCTAAGTTGCTATCCGCAATTTCCAGTTTTGTTATTTCGTGTTCTTGCGTTATTTTTCCAGATTTGTTACGTCATAAACTTGTGTCTAGTTGTTGTTAATTGCTGTGGTTAGTCTTGTTTGGTCCAGCCTTTTCTTTTGTGTCTTATTCTTGATTCCTTGTTTAAGTCTTGTTTCTATCCTGTTATATCCATTCAATTCCAGTCTTTTGTTCTATTTGATCATTCGAGGTTACTGTTCATCCGAAAAAAATCAGTTTGTAGCAAGGGTTTTAGAGTCCTATCTAGTTATTACCTTGTGTTCTTGTTTACATACAAAAAAAAAAAATAGCTGGCTAACCTTACAAAAATTCCTGGAAATCTGTCTTGACCAAAACTTGGGTTTCTTGAAGTTCCTGATTGTTTAAAACCACAATCTTGAAGTTCTTGGAACTTTAGTTGGGATTCTTGAAGCCAACCAAAATCTGTCTTGATCAAATCGTGAAATCTTGGATTGTTTGGGGAGGAAATCATCTTCAATTTTGTGTTTCTTGAATTCTGGGAATTAACATCTTGAATTCTTGAAAGAATCTTGAAGTTTCTGGGTTTTGGGAACCAAATCTTGGTAAACAACAAGGCTGCAAATTTTCAGCTGCCAAAATCCTTGTCTTCACCACAACAATCTTCTTTCTTGACTAAGAACATTTTAGCCACGAAATTTGGCTCTTCTTGGCTGATTAGAAAACAAAAACAAAGAGGGGAAATGATAGGCTCATCTTTGTTATTAGGTTGTACAGATTTTGCAAAAATGGCACATTTTATACCATGTTTCACAAACAGTATGATGGCTCCGCACATGTGGCTGATCTTTGTTTTTTTCAAAGAAATCATTAGATTTGGCAGTGGCATGCCTAGTGCAATTGTCCTCTTGATAGGGATGTCAATTTTTGAGTACTTTTGGAAAACTTTGTGGGGAAAATCGGGTACGCAAATTTGCTATTGTTACTACTAGTCACGAGACCCACAAATGCTGAATGGTCCAAACTGAGGTTGCAACGTATCATCTATCTACACTCTTGCCGTGCCATCATTAGAAAAAACATTAGAACTGGGAAGAAGTGTTTAGCCAGCCAATGTTGAGTTTGCATAAATCCGCAGACGGTGCATAGTTCACCTCATTTTTCACACATTTGAAATAGTCTGATGTGGTTTTAAACCCTTTAACACGCACTAGACCTTATCACTTTACCTTCTTCGAGCAACATTAACATGGAATGGTGCTGAAACGAGCAGATTTTGTTCAAGAATTACACGAGCAGGTACGCCTAAACATTGAGCGAAGGGATGGACCAAGTTGCTTTCAACGGGTTAACAAGGGCGCCAACAGCGTTGTTGTTTTGAAGCCTGGTGACTGGGTGTGGTTACATCTCCGCAGGAACGGTTCCCAGTCCATAAGGCGCAAATAAATTACTTCCCCGGGAGATGGGCCATTCGCAAGTGCATCAATGCGGCATCAATTTGACATAATGCTACAAACTGGACCTACCGCGGTGAGTACAATGTGAGCGCTACATTTCAATGTCTTCTGATCTATCTCCTTTTCTTGCAGACGATGGAAGTCTGATTGAGGACCAAATATCCTTTTGAAGAGGAGGGGATGATACGAACCAAGAGACACCAGTGCGAACTATTCGAGTTCCCCTAGGACCCGTAACTCGAGCACGAGCTAACAAGATGAGGAAGGAACTCCAAGGACTTGTTCATGAGATACAAGGCCAAGAAATTGTCCCCAAGGTCATTGAGGGGCTTGAGCATGAAGGAATGAAAGTCATCCATGTAGTGCACGTCAAAGAGAACCATGTGTGACCATTCTCTAGTCACATTTGCTGTTTTAATTAAGTCATTGTAATAAGGGCTTAATGGTCCATAGTCTTGCTTTAATTACCTAAGCGATGACCTCATAAGGTTATTTACCTAAGCGATGACATCATAAGGTTGTTTACCTAAGGGATGACCTCATAAGGTTTGGTCAAGCCCACAATTCTTAGTCTTATGGAAATAGTCAAGCCTACAATTGTTAGTCTTAGTCAAGACCACAACTCTAGACTAGTTCCACATTTAGTTGTTCATCTCTATGTAAGGCTATAAATAGCCCACACTTCCAATGGTTTTAGGCATTGAATCAATAAATCAGATTTTGAGAGTTTTCTTGGTTTCTCCAAGGCTTCTTGAATACCTTAGAATTTCTCTAGGTGTTCGTGACTTATCAATCTAGAATCGCACTAGGTTGTGGCGTCTTCTACCATTATACCAAGGTTCGTTAACCACGTGATTAACGGGTTGAGGTCATCCGCTCCAAACTTGGTGTCCTCTTGTCGATCCTGAAACTAATCTTTTACGGGTTTCGTCACAAGGTTGGCGACGTTCGTATCAGTTGGTAATCAGAGCTAATTAAGAGGTATCACGTTATATCCTTTTATTTATTTCCTTTTCGAGTCAAGTTGTCGAAAATTCTGTTTTCGTGTTCTAAGTTGCTATCCGCAATTTCCAGTTTTGTTATTTCGTGTTCTTGCGTTATTTTTCCAGATTTGTTACGTCATAAACTTGTGTCTAGTTGTTGTTAATTGCTGTGGTTAGTCTTGTTTGGTCCAGCCTTTTCTTTTGTGTCTTATTCTTGATTCCTTGTTTAAGTCTTGTTTCTATCCTGTTATATCCATTCAATTCCAGTCTTTTGTTCTATTTGATCATTCGAGGTTACTGTTCATCCGAAAAAAATCAGTTTGTAGCAAGGGTTTTAGAGTCCTATCTAGTTATTACCTTGTGTTCTTGTTTACATACAAAAAAAAAAAATAGCTGGCTAACCTTACAAAAATTCCTGGAAATCTGTCTTGACCAAAACTTGGGTTTCTTGAAGTTCCTGATTGTTTAAAACCACAATCTTGAAGTTCTTGGAACTTTAGTTGGGATTCTTGAAGCCAACCAAAATCTGTCTTGATCAAATCGTGAAATCTTGGATTGTTTGGGGAGGAAATCATCTTCAATTTTGTGTTTCTTGAATTCTGGGAATTAACATCTTGAATTCTTGAAAGAATCTTGAAGTTTCTGGGTTTTGGGAACCAAATCTTGGTAAACAACAAGGCTGCAAATTTTCAGCTGCCAAAATCCTTGTCTTCACCACAACAATCTTCTTTCTTGACTAAGAACATTTTAGCCACGAAATTTGGCTCTTCTTGGCTGATTAGAAAACAAAAACAAAGAGGGGAAATGATAGCATCTTTGTTATTGTTGACAGATTTTCAAAAATGGCACATTTTATACCATGTCACAAAACAGATGATGCATCGCACATTGCTGATTTGTTTTTCAAAGAAATCATTAGATTGCATGGCATGCCTAGGACAATTGTCTCTGATAGGGATGTCAAATTTTTGAGTTACTTTTGGAAAACTTTGTGGGGAAAATCGGGTACCAAATTGCTATTTTCTACTACTAGTCACCCACAAACTGATGGCCAAACTGAGGTTGTCAATCGTACACTATCTACACTCTTGCGTGCCATCATTAGAAAAAACATTAGAACCTGGGAAGAGTGTTTACCCCATGTTGAGTTTGCATACAATCGCACGGTGCATAGTTCTACTCATTTTTCACCATTTGAAATAGTCTATGGTTTTAACCCTTTAACACCACTAGACTTATCACCTTTACCTTCTTCTGAGCACATTAACATGGATGGTGCTAAACGAGCAGATTTTGTCAAGAAATTACACGAGCAGGTACGCCTAAACATTGAGCGAAGGATGGACCAAGTTGCTCAACGGGTTAACAAGGGACGCCAACGCGTTGTGTTTGAACCTGGTGACTGGGTGTGGTTACATCTACGCAAGGAACGGTTCCCAGTCCAAAGGCGCAATAAATTACTTCCCCGAGGAGATGGGCCATTCCAAGTCATCAAGCGCATCAATGACAATGCTTACAAACTGGACCTACCCGGTGAGTACAATGTGAGCGCTACATTCAATGTCTCTGATCTATCTCCTTTTCTTGCAGACGATGAAGCTGATTTGAGGACAAATCCTTTTGAAGAGGAGGGGGATGATACGAACCAAGAGACACCAGTGCGAACTATTCGAGTTCCCCTAGGACCCGTAACTCGAGCACGAGCTAACAAGATGAGGAAGGAACTCCAAGGACTTGTTCATGAGATACAAGGAGAAATTGTCCCCAAGGTCATTGAGGGGCTTGAGCATGAAGGAATGAAAGTCATCCATGTAGTGCACGTCAAAGAGAACCATGTGTGACCATTCTCTAGTCACATTTGCTGTTTTAATTAAGTCATTGTAATAAGGGCTTAATGGTCCATAGTCTTGCTTTAATTACCTAAGCGATGACCTCATAAGGTTATTTACCTAAGCGATGACATCATAAGGTTGTTTACCTAAGGGATGACCTCATAAGGTTTGGTCAAGCCCACAATTCTTAGTCTTATGGAAATAGTCAAGCCTACAATTGTTAGTCTTAGTCAAGACCACAACTCTAGACTAGTTCCACATTTAGTTGTTCATCTCTATGTAAGGCTATAAATAGCCCACACTTCCAATGGTTTTAGGCATTGAATCAATAAATCAGATTTTGAGAGTTTTCTTGGTTTCTCCAAGGCTTCTTGAATACCTTAGAATTTCTCTAGGTGTTCGTGACTTATCAATCTAGAATCGCACTAGGTTGTGGCGTCTTCTACCATTATACCAAGGTTCGTTAACCACGTGATTAACGGGTTGAGGTCATCCGCTCCAAACTTGGTGTCCTCTTGTCGATCCTGAAACTAATCTTTTACGGGTTTCGTCACAAGGTTGGCGACGTTCGTATCAGTTGGTAATCAGAGCTAATTAAGAGGTATCACGTTATATCCTTTTATTTATTTCCTTTTCGAGTCAAGTTGTCGAAAATTCTGTTTTCGTGTTCTAAGTTGCTATCCGCAATTTCCAGTTTTGTTATTTCGTGTTCTTGCGTTATTTTTCCAGATTTGTTACGTCATAAACTTGTGTCTAGTTGTTGTTAATTGCTGTGGTTAGTCTTGTTTGGTCCAGCCTTTTCTTTTGTGTCTTATTCTTGATTCCTTGTTTAAGTCTTGTTTCTATCCTGTTATATCCATTCAATTCCAGTCTTTTGTTCTATTTGATCATTCGAGGTTACTGTTCATCCGAAAAAAATCAGTTTGTAGCAAGGGTTTTAGAGTCCTATCTAGTTATTACCTTGTGTTCTTGTTTACATACAAAAAAAAAAAATAGCTGGCTAACCTTACAAAAATTCCTGGAAATCTGTCTTGACCAAAACTTGGGTTTCTTGAAGTTCCTGATTGTTTAAAACCACAATCTTGAAGTTCTTGGAACTTTAGTTGGGATTCTTGAAGCCAACCAAAATCTGTCTTGATCAAATCGTGAAATCTTGGATTGTTTGGGGAGGAAATCATCTTCAATTTTGTGTTTCTTGAATTCTGGGAATTAACATCTTGAATTCTTGAAAGAATCTTGAAGTTTCTGGGTTTTGGGAACCAAATCTTGGTAAACAACAAGGCTGCAAATTTTCAGCTGCCAAAATCCTTGTCTTCACCACAACAATCTTCTTTCTTGACTAAGAACATTTTAGCCACGAAATTTGGCTCTTCTTGGCTGATTAGAAAACAAAAACAAAGAGGGGAAATGATAGCATCTTTGTTATTGTTGACAGATTTTCAAAAATGGCACATTTTATACCATGTCACAAAACAGATGATGCATCGCACATTGCTGATTTGTTTTTCAAAGAAATCATTAGATTGCATGACATGCCTAGGACAATTGTCTCTGATAGGGATGTCAAATTTTTGAGTTACTTTTGGAAAACTTTGTGGGGAAAATCGGGTACCAAATTGCTATTTTCTACTACTAGTCACCCACAAACTGATGGCCAAACTGAGGTTGTCAATCGTACACTATCTACACTCTTGCGTGCCATCATTAGAAAAAACATTAGAACCTGGGAAGAGTGTTTACCCCATGTTGAGTTTGCATACAATCGCACGGTGCATAGTTCTACTCATTTTTCACCATTTGAAATAGTCTATGGTTTTAACCCTTTAACACCACTAGACTTATCACCTTTACCTTCTTCTGAGCACATTAACATGGATGGTGCTAAACGAGCAGATTTTGTCAAGAAATTACACGAGCAGGTACGCCTAAACATTGAGCGAAGGATGGACCAAGTTGCTCAATGGGTTAACAAGGGACGCCAACGCGTTGTGTTTGAACCTGGTGACTGGGTGTGGTTACATCTACGCAAGGAAAGGTTCCCAGTCCAAAGGCGCAATAAATTACTTCCCCGAGGAGATGGGCCGTTCCAAGTCATCAAGCGCATCAATGACAATGCTTACAAACTGGACCTACCCGGTGAGTACAATGTGAGCGCTACATTCAATGTCTCTGATCTATCTCCTTTTCTTGCAGACGATGAAGCTGATTTGAGGACAAATCCTTTTGAAGAGGAGGGGGATGATACGAACCAAGAGACACCAGTGCGAACTATTCGAGTTCCCCTAGGACCCGTAACTCGAGCACGAGCTAACAAGATGAGGAAGGAACTCCAAGGACTTGTTCATGAGATACAAGGCCAAGAAATTGTCCCCAAGGTCATTGAGGGGCTTGAGCATGAAGGAATGAAAGTCATCCATGTAGTGCACGTCAAAGAGAACCATGTGTGACCATTCTCTAGTCACATTTGCTGTTTTAATTAAGTCATTGTAATAAGGGCTTAATGGTCCATAGTCTTGCTTTAATTACCTAAGCGATGACCTCATAAGGTTATTTACCTAAGCGATGACCTCATAAGGTTGTTTACCTAAGATGAACTTCATAAGGTTTGTCCAAGCCACAATTCTTGATCTTATGGAAATAGTCAGGAGCCCTACAATTGTAGTCTTAGTCAAGACCACAACTCTAGAACTAGTTCCACATTTAGTTGTTCATACTCTATGTAAAGGCTATAAATAGCCCACACTTCCAATGGTTTAGGGCATTGAATCAAAATAAAATCAGATTTTTGAGAGTTTTCCTTGGTTTCTCCAAAGGCTTCCTTGAATACCTTAGAATTTCTCTAGGTGTTCGTGACTTATCAATCTAGAATCGCACTAGGTTGTGGCGCTCTACCATATATCCAAGGTTCGTTAACACTACGTGATTTAACGGTTGAGGTCCAATAACCGCTCCAACTTGGTGGTCCTTCTTTCGATCTGAAACTAATCTTACGGGTTTCGTCACCAAGGTTGGCGACGATTTTCGTATCAGTTGGTAATCAGAAGCTAATAAGAGGTAATCACGTTATAATCCTTTTATTATTATTTCCTTTTCGAGTCAAGTTGTCGAAAATTCTGTTTCGTGTTCTAAGTTTGCTATGCCGCAATTTCAGTTTTTGTTTTTTCGTGTTCTTGGCGTTATTTTTCCAGATTTGTTACCGTCATAAACTTGTGTCTAGTTGTTGTTAATTGCCTGTGGTTAGTCTGTTTGGTCGCAGCCTTTTCTTTTGTGTCTTATTCTTGATTCCTTGTTTTAAATCTTGTATTCTATCCTGTTTATAATCCATTCAATTCCAGTCTTTTTTTTATGATCATTCGAGGTTACCTAGGTTCATATATCCGAAAAAATCAGTTTGTAAGCAAGGGTTTTTAGAAGTCCTAATCTAGTTATTACTTTGTGTTTCTTGGTTTCCATACATCAAAAAAAAAATTAAGGGGCTGGCTAACCTACAAAAATTCCTCGGAAATCTGTCTTGACCAAAAATTGGTTT
This sequence comes from Coffea eugenioides, assembly GCF_003713205.1. Lineage (NCBI taxonomy): Eukaryota > Viridiplantae > Streptophyta > Magnoliopsida > Gentianales > Rubiaceae > Coffea > Coffea eugenioides. The sequence goes on from NW_020864650.1 coordinate 10,027, forward strand.
CTTGAAGTTCCTGATTGTTTAAAACCACAATCTTGAAGTTCTTGGAACTTTAGTTGGGATTCTTGAAGCCAACCAAAATCTGTCTTGATCAAATCGTGAAATCTTGGATTGTTTGGGGAGGAAATCATCTTCAATTTTGTGTTTCTTGAATTCTGGGAATTAACATCTTGAATTCTTGAAAGAATCTTGAAGTTTCTGGGTTTTGGGAACCAAATCTTGGTAAACAACAAGGCTGCAAATTTTCAGCTGCCAAAATCCTTGTCTTCACCACAACAATCTTCTTTCTTGACTAAGAACATTTTAGCCACGAAATTTGGCTCTTCTTGGCTGATTAGAAAACAAAAACAAAGAGGGGAAATGATAGCATCTTTGTTATTGTTGACAGATTTTCAAAAATGGCACATTTTATACCATGTCACAAAACAGATGATGCATCGCACATTGCTGATTTGTTTTTCAAAGAAATCATTAGATTGCATGGCATGCCTAGGACAATTGTCTCTGATAGGGATGTCAAATTTTTGAGTTACTTTTGGAAAACTTTGTGGGGAAAATTGGGTACCAAATTGCTATTTTCTACTACTAGTCACCCACAAACTGATGGCCAAACTGAGGTTGTCAATCGTACACTATCTACACTCTTGCGTGCCATCATTAGAAAAAATATTAGAACCTGGGAAGAGTGTTTACCCCATGTTGAGTTTGCATACAATCGCACGGTGCATAGTTCTACTCATTTTTCACCATTTGAAATAGTCTATGGTTTTAACCCTTTAACACCACTAGACTTATCACCTTTACCTTCTTCTGAGCACATTAACATGGATGGTGCTAAACGAGCAGATTTTGTCAAGAAATTACACGAGCAGGTACGCCTAAACATTGAGCGAAGGATGGACCAAGTTGCTCAACGGGTTAACAAGGGACGCCAACGCGTTGTGTTTGAACCTGGTGACTGGGTGTGGTTACATCTACGCAAGGAACGGTTCCCAGTCCAAAGGCGCAATAAATTACTTCCCCGAGGAGATGGGCCATTCCAAGTCATCAAGCGCATCAATGACAATGCTTACAAACTGGACCTACCCGGTGAGTACAATGTGAGCGCTACATTCAATGTCTCTGATCTATCTCCTTTTCTTGCAGACGATGAAGCTGATTTGAGGACAAATCCTTTTGAAGAGGAGGGGGATGATACGAACCAAGAGACACCAGTGCGAACTATTCGAGTTCCCCTAGGACCCGTAACTCGAGCACGAGCTAACAAGATGAGGAAGGAACTCCAAGGACTTGTTCATGAGATACAAGGCCAAGAAATTGTCCCCAAGGTCATTGAGGGGCTTGAGCATGAAGGAATGAAAGTCATCCATGTAGTGCACGTCAAAGAGAACCATGTGTGACCATTCTCTAGTCACATTTGCTGTTTTAATTAAGTCATTGTAATAAGGGCTTAATGGTCCATAGTCTTGCTTTAATTACCTAAGCGATGACCTCATAAGGTTATTTACCTAAGCGATGACCTCATAAGGTTGTTTACCTAAGGGATGACCTCATAAGGTTTGGTCAAGCCCACAATTCTTAGTCTTATGGAAATAGTCAAGCCTACAATTGTTAGTCTTAGTCAAGACCACAACTCTAGACTAGTTCCACATTTAGTTGTTCATCTCTATGTAAGGCTATAAATAGCCCACACTTCCAATGGTTTTAGGCATTGAATCAATAAATCAGATTTTGAGAGTTTTCTTGGTTTCTCCAAGGCTTCTTGAATACCTTAGAATTTCTCTAGGTGTTCGTGACTTATCAATCTAGAATCGCACTAGGTTGTGGCGTCTTCTACCATTATACCAAGGTTCGTTAACCACGTGATTAACGGGTTGAGGTCATCCGCTCCAAACTTGGTGTCCTCTTGTCGATCCTGAAACTAATCTTTTACGGGTTTCGTCACAAGGTTGGCGACGTTCGTATCAGTTGGTAATCAGAGCTAATTAAGAGGTATCACGTTATATCCTTTTATTTATTTCCTTTTCGAGTCAAGTTGTCGAAAATTCTGTTTTCGTGTTCTAAGTTGCTATCCGCAATTTCCAGTTTTGTTATTTCGTGTTCTTGCGTTATTTTTCCAGATTTGTTACGTCATAAACTTGTGTCTAGTTGTTGTTAATTGCTGTGGTTAGTCTTGTTTGGTCCAGCCTTTTCTTTTGTGTCTTATTCTTGATTCCTTGTTTAAGTCTTGTTTCTATCCTGTTATATCCATTCAATTCCAGTCTTTTGTTCTATTTGATCATTCGAGGTTACTGTTCATCCGAAAAAAATCAGTTTGTAGCAAGGGTTTTAGAGTCCTATCTAGTTATTACCTTGTGTTCTTGTTTACATACAAAAAAAAAAAATAGCTGGCTAACCTTACAAAAATTCCTGGAAATCTGTCTTGACCAAAACTTGGGTTTCTTGAAGTTCCTGATTGTTTAAAACCACAATCTTGAAGTTCTTGGAACTTTAGTTGGGATTCTTGAAGCCAACCAAAATCTGTCTTGATCAAATCGTGAAATCTTGGATTGTTTGGGGAGGAAATCATCTTCAATTTTGTGTTTCTTGAATTCTGGAAATTAACATCTTGAATTCTTGAAAGAATCTTGAAGTTTCTGTGTTTTGGGAACCAAATCTTGGTAAACCAACAAAAGGCTGCAAATTTCAGCTGCCAAATCCTTGTCTTCACCACAACAATCTTCTTCTTTGACTAGAACATTTTAGCCCACGAAATTTGCTCTTCTTGGCTGATTAGAAACAAAACAAAGAGGGGAAATGCATAAGCAATCTTTGTTATTGTTGACAGATTTTCCAAAAATGGCACATTTTTATACCATGTCAACAAAACAGAGTGATGCATCGCACATTGCTGATTTGGTTTTTTCAAAGCAATCATTAGATTGCAATGGCAAGCCTAGGACAAATTGTCCTCCTGACTAGGGATGTCAAAATTTTTGAGTTACTTTTGGAAAACTTTGTGGGGAAAATTGGGTACCAAATTGCTATTTTCTACTACTAGTCACCCACAAACTGATGGCCAAACTGAGGTTGTCAATCGTACACTATCTACACTTTTGCGTGCCATCATTAGAAAAAACATTAGAACCTGGGAAGAATGTTTACCCCATGTTGAGTTTGCATACAATCGCACGGTGCATAGTTCTACTCATTTTTCACCATTTGAAATAGTCTATGGTTTTAACCCTTTAACACCACTAGACTTATCACCTTTACCTTCTTCTGAGCACATTAACATGGATGGTGCTAAACGAGCAGATTTTGTCAAGATATTACACGAGCAAGGTACGCTAAATTGGAGCGAAGGATGGACCAGTTGCTCAAGCGGGTAACAAAGGACGCCAAACGCCGTTGTGTTTTGAAACACCTGGTGACTGGTGTGGTTACATCACGCAAGAAACGGTTCCCAGTCCAAAAGGCGCAATAAATTACTTCCCAGAGGAGATAGGCCATTCCAAGTCATCAAGCGCATCAATGACAATGCTTACAAACTGGACCTACCCGGTGAGTACAATGTGAGCGCTACATTCAATGTCTCTGATCTATCTCCTTTTCTTGCAGACGATGAAGCTGATTTGAGGACAAATCCTTTTGAAGAGGAGGGGGATGATACGAACCAAGAGACACCAGTGCGAACTATTCGAGTTCCCCTAGGACCCGTAACTCGAGCACGAGCTAACAAGATGAGGAAGGAACTCCAAGGACTTGTTCATGAGATACAAGGCCAAGAAATTGTCCCCAAGGTCATTGAGGGGCTTGAGCATGAAGGAATGAAAGTCATCCATGTAGTGCACGTCAAAGAGAACCATGTGTGACCATTCTCTAGTCACATTTGCTGTTTTAATTAAGTCATTGTAATAAGGGCTTAATGGTCCATAGTCTTGCTTTAATTACCTAAGCGATGACCTCATAAGGTTATTTACCTAAGCGATGACCTCATAAGGTTGTTTACCTAAGGGATGACCTCATAAGGTTTGGTCAAGCCCACAATTCTTAGTCTTATGGAAATAGTCAAGCCTACAATTGTTAGTCTTAGTCAAGACCACAACTCTAGAACTAAGCCACATTTAGTTGTTTCATCTCTAGTAGAGGCTAATAAATAGCCACACTTCCAATGGTTTTTTAGGATTGAATTCAATAAATCAGATTTGAGAGTTTTTCTTGGTTCTCCAAGGCTTCTTGATAACCTTAGAAATTTCTCTAGGTGTTCGTGACTTATCAATGCTAGAATCGCACCTCAGTTGGCGTCTTCTACCATTATACCAAGGTTCGTTAACCACGTGATTAACGGGTTGAGGTCATCCGCTCCAAACTTGGTGTCCTCTTGTCGATCCTGAAACTAATCTTTTACGGGTTTCGTCACAAGGTTGGCGACGTTCGTATCAGTTGGTAATCAGAGCTAATTAAGAGGTATCACGTTATATCCTTTTATTTATTTCCTTTTCGAGTCAAGTTGTCGAAAATTCTGTTTTCGTGTTCTAAGTTGCTATCCGCAATTTCCAGTTTTGTTATTTCGTGTTCTTGCGTTATTTTTCCAGATTTGTTACGTCATAAACTTGTGTCTAGTTGTTGTTAATTGCTGTGGTTAGTCTTGTTTGGTCCAGCCTTTTCTTTTGTGTCTTATTCTTGATTCCTTGTTTAAGTCTTGTTTCTATCCTGTTATATCCATTCAATTCCAGTCTTTTGTTCTATTTGATCATTCGAGGTTACTGTTCATCCGAAAAAAATCAGTTTGTAGCAAGGGTTTTAGAGTCCTATCTAGTTATTACCTTGTGTTCTTGTTTACATACAAAAAAAAAAAATAGCTGGCTAACCTTACAAAAATTCCTGGAAATCTGTCTTGACCAAAACTTGGGTTTCTTGAAGTTCCTGATTGTTTAAAACCACAATCTTGAAGTTCTTGGAACTTTAGTTGGGATTCTTGAAGCCAACCAAAATCTGTCTTGATCAAATCGTGAAATCTTGGATTGTTTGGGGAGGAAATCATCTTCAATTTTGTGTTTCTTGAATTCTGGGAATTAACATCTTGAATTCTTGAAAGAATCTTGAAGTTTCTGGGTTTTGGGAACCAAATCTTGGTAAACAACAAGGCTGCAAATTTTCAGCTGCCAAAATCCTTGTCTTCACCACAACAATCTTCTTTCTTGACTAAGAACATTTTAGCCACGAAATTTGGCTCTTCTTGGCTGATTAGAAAACAAAAACAAAGAGGGGAAATGATAGCATCTTTGTTATTGTTGACAGATTTTCAAAAATGGCACATTTTATACCATGTCACAAAACAGATGATGCATCGCACATTGCTGATTTGTTTTTCAAAGAAATCATTAGATTGCATGACATGCCTAGGACAATTGTCTCTGATAGGGATGTCAAATTTTTGAGTTACTTTTGGAAAACTTTGTGGGGAAAATCGGGTACCAAATTGCTATTTTCTACTACTAGTCACCCACAAACTGATGGCCAAACTGAGGTTGTCAATCGTACACTATCTACACTCTTGCGTGCCATCATTAGAAAAAACATTAGAACCTGGGAAGAGTGTTTACCCCATGTTGAGTTTGCATACAATCGCACGGTGCATAGTTCTACTCATTTTTCACCATTTGAAATAGTCTATGGTTTTAACCCTTTAACACCACTAGACTTATCACCTTTACCTTCTTCTGAGCACATTAACATGGATGGTGCTAAACGAGCAGATTTTGTCAAGAAATTACACGAGCAGGTACGCCTAAACATTGAGCGAAGGATGGACCAAGTTGCTCAACGGGTTAACAAGGGACGCCAACGCGTTGTGTTTGAACCTGGTGACTGGGTGTGGTTACATCTACGCAAAGAAAGGTTCCCAGTCCAAAGGCGCAATAAATTACTTCCTCGAGGAGATGGGCCGTTCCAAGTCATCAAGCGCATCAATGACAATGCTTACAAACTGGACCTACCCGGTGAGTACAATGTGAGCGCTACATTCAATGTCTCTGATCTATCTCCTTTTCTTGCAGACGATGAAGCTGATTTGAGGACAAATCCTTTTGAAGAGGAGGGGGATGATACGAACCAAGAGACACCATTGCGAACTATTCGAGTTCCCCTAGGACCCGTAACTCGAGCACGAGCTAACAAGATGAGGGAGGAACTCCAAGGACTTGTTCATGAGATACAAGGCCAAGAAATTGTCCCCAAGGTCATTGAGAGTCTTGAGCATGAAGGAATGAAAGTCATCCATGTAGTTCACGTCAAAGAGAACCATGTGTGACCCTTTTCTAGTCACATTTGCTGTTTTAGTTAAGTCATTGTAATAAGGGCTTAATGGTCCATAGTCTTGCTTTAATTACCTAAGCGATGACCTCATAAGGTTATTTACCTAAGCGATGACCTCATAAGGTTGTTTACCTAAGGGATGACCTCATAAGGTTTGGTCAAGCCCACAATTCTTAGTCTTATGGAAATAGTCAAGCCTACAATTGTTAGTCTTAGTCAAGACCACAACTCTAGACTAGTTCCACATTTAGTTGTTCATCTCTATGTAAGGCTATAAATAGCCCACACTTCCAATGGTTTTAGGCATTGAATCAATAAATCAGATTTTGAGAGTTTTCTTGGTTTCTCCAAGGCTTCTTGAATACCTTAGAATTTCTCTAGGTGTTCGTGACTTATCAATCTAGAATCGCACTAGGTTGTGGCGTCTTCTACCATTATACCAAGGTTCATTAACCACGTGATTAACGGGGTGAGGTCATCCGCTCCAAACTTGGTGTCCTCTTGTCGATCCTGAAACTAATCTTTTACGGGTTTCGTCACAAGGTTGGCGACGTTCGTATCAGTTGGTAATCAGAGCTAGTTAAGAGGTATCACGTTATATCCCTTTATTTATTTCCTTTCGAGTCAAGTTGTCCAAAATTCTGTTTTCGTGTTCTAAGTTTGCTATCCGTAATTTCCAGATTTGTTGCATCGTGTTCTTGCGTTATTTTTCCAGATTTGTCGCATCATAAACTTGCGTCTAGTTGTTGTTAATTGCTGTGGTTAGCCTTGTTTGGTCCAGCCTTTTTTTGGTGTCTTATTCTTGATTCTTTGTTTGTGTTTGTGTCTTGTTTCTATCCTGTTATATCCATTTAATTCCAGTCTTTTGTTCTATTTGATCATTCGAGTTACTGTTCAAGACGCCATGGCCGAAAAAAATTCAGTTTGTAGCAAGGGTTTAGAGTCTATCTAGTTTATTACCTTGTGTTCTTTTTACAATACAAAAAAAAAAAAAAATAGCTGGCCTAACCTTACAAAAATTCTGGAAATCTGCTTGCCCAAAACTTGGTTTCCTTGAAGTTCCTGATTGTTTTAAAACCACAATCTATGAAGTTCTTGGAACTTTAAGTTTTGGGATTCTTGAAAGCCACCAAATCTGTCTTGAGTCAATCGTGAAATCTTGAATTGTTTGGGGAGGAAATCATTCTTTCATTTTGTGTTTCTTTGAATTCTGGGAAATTAACATCTTGAATTCTTGAAGAAATCTTGAAGTTTCTGGGTTTTTTGGGAGCCAAATTTGGTAACCAACAAGGCTGCTAAATTTTTCAGCTGCCCAAAAATCCTTGTCTTCACCACAACAACTTCTTTTTGACTAAGAACATATTTAAGCCACGAAATTTGGCTCTTCTTGGCTGATTAGAAACAAAAACAAAAGAGAGGAAATGATAGCATCTTTGTTATTGTTGACAAATTTTCAAAAATGACACATTTTATACCATGTCACAAAACAGATAATGCATCGCACATTGCTGATTTGTTTTTCAAAGAAATCATTAGATTGCATGGCATGTCTAGGACAATTGTCTCTGATAGGGATGTCAAATTTTTGAGTTACTTTTGGAAAATTTTGTGGGGAAAATTGGGTACCAAATTGCTATTTTCTACTACTAGTCACCCACAAATTGATGGCCAAACTGAGGTTGTCCATCGTACACTATCTACACTCTTGCGTGCCATCATTAGAAAAAATATTAGAACCTGGGAAGAGTGTTTACCCCCCACGTTGAGCTTGCATACAATCGCACGGTGCATAGTTCTACTCATTTTTCACCATTTGAAATAGTCTATGGTTTTAACCCTTTAACACCGCTAGACTTATCACCTTTACCTTCTTCTGAGCACATTAACATGGATGGCGCTAAACGAGCAGATTTTGTCAAGAAATTACATAAGCAGGTGCGTCTAAACATTGAGCGAAGGATGGACCAAGTTGCTCAACGGGTTAACAAGAGACGCCAACGCGTCGTATTTGAACCTGGTGATTGGGTGTGGTTACATCTATGCAAGGAAAGATTCCCAGTCCAAAGGCGCAATAAATTATTTCCCCGAGGAGATAGGCCATTTCAAGTTATCAAGCGCATCAATGATAATGCTTACAAATTCGACCTACCCGGTGAGTAACCAATGGAGCGCTACATTCAAACTGTCCTCTGATCTACTCTCCTTTTCTTGCAGACGATGAAGCTGATTTGAGGACAAATCCTTTTGAAGAGGAGGGGGATGATACGAACCAAGAGACACCATTGCGAACTATTCGAGTTCCCCTAGGACCCGTAACTCGAGCACGAGCTAACAAGATGAGGGAGGAACTCCAAGGACTTGTTCATGAGATACAAGGCCAAGAAATTGTCCCCAAGGTCATTGAGAGTCTTGAGCATGAAGGAATGAAAGTCATCCATGTAGTGCACGGCAAAGAGAACCATGTGTGACCCTTCTCTAGTCACATTTGCTGTTTTAGTTAAGTCATTGTAATAAGGGCTTAATGGTCCATAGTCTTGCTTTAATTACCTAAGCGATGACCTCATAAGGTTATTTACCTAAGCGATGACCTCATAAGGTTGTTTACCTAAGGGATGACCTCATAAGGTTGTTTACCTAAGGGATGACCTCATAAGGTTTGGTCAAGCCCACAATTCTTAGTCTTATGGAAATAGTCAAGCCTACAATTGTTAGTCTTAGTCAAGACCACAACTCTAGACTAGTTCCACATTTAGTTGTTCATCTCTATGTAAGGCTATAAATAGCCCACACTTCCAATGGTTTTAGGCATTGAATCAATAAATCAGATTTTGAGAGTTTTCTTGGTTTCTCCAAGGCTTCTTGAATACCTTAGAATTTCTCTAGGTGTTCGTGACTTATCAATCTAGAATCGCACTAGGTTGTGGCGTCTTCTACCATTATACCAAGGTTCGTTAACCACGTGATTAACGGGTTGAGGTCATCCGCTCCAAACTTGGTGTCCTCTTGTCGATCCTGAAACTAATCTTTTACGGGTTTCGTCACAAGGTTGGCGACGTTCGTATCAGTTGGTAATCAGAGCCAGTTAAGAGGTATCACGTTATATCCCTTTATTTATTTCCTTTCGAGTCAAGTTGTCCAAAATTCTGTTTTCGTGTTCTAAGTTTGCTATCCGCAATTTCCAGATTTGTTGCATCGTGTTCTTGCGTTATTTTTCCAGATTTGTTGCATCATAAACTTGCGTCTAGTTGTTGTTAATTGCTGTGGTTAGCCTTGTTTAGTCCAGCCTTTTTTTTTGTGTCTTATTCTTGATTCTTTGTTTGTGTTTGTGTCTTGTTTCTATCCTGTTATATCCATTCAATTCCAGTCTTTTGTTCTATTTGATCATTCGAGGTTACTGTTCATCCGAAAAAAATCAGTTTGTAGCAAGGGTTTTAGAAGTCCTATCTAGTTATTACCTTGTGTTCTTGTTTACATACAAAAAAAAAATAGCTGGCTAACCTTACAAAAATTCCTGGAAATCTGTCTTGACCAAAACTTGGGTTTCTTGAAGTTCCTAATTGTTTAAAACCACAATCTTGAAGTTCTTGGAACTTTAGTTGGGATTCTTGAAGACAACCAAAATCTGTCTTGATCAAATCGTGAAAATCTTGGATTGTTTGGGGAGGAAATCATCTTCAATTTCGTGTTTCTTGAATTCTGGAAATTAACATCTTGAATTCTTGAAAGAATCTTGAAGTTTCTGGGTTTTGGGAACCAAATCTTGGTAAACAACAAGGCTGCAAAATTCCAGCTGCCAAAATCCTTGTCTTCACCACAACAATCTTCTTTCTTGACTAAGAACATTTTAGCCACGAAATTTGACTCTTCTTGGCTGATTATAAAACAAAAACAAAGAGGGGAAATGATAGCATCTTTGTTGTTGTTGACAGATTTTCAAAAATGGCACATTTTATACCATGTCACAAAACAGATGATGCATCGCACATTGCTGATTTGTTTTTCAAAGAAATCATTAGATTGCATGGCATGCCTAGGACAATTGTCTCTGATAGGGATGTCAAATTTTTGAGTTACTTTTGGAAAACTTTGTGGGAAAAATTGGGTACCAAATTGCTATTTTCTACTACTAGTCACCCACAAACTGATGGCCAAACTGAGGTTGTCAATCGTACACTATCTACACTCTTGCGTGCC
>NW_020864651.1:0-18738 GCF_003713205.1 Coffea eugenioides
TCAGCAACACATAGTTATGCTCCAGCTTTAACTCCAACATGTGGTGACTCCATCCTTGTCTTTGTTTAAGTAGTCCTATCGAACACTAAATTTCGTAGCAAATCCATATTTATTGCAGAAACTATACGCTTTGTCTTCTATATCAAACTCCATTCCAATTTGTGAAGACTCATCTTCTGTCCATTTCAAACATTCCACTACATGAATTTTATTTGCTTAGAGTGTATAAATTCATCCACATTATGTAAACATTTCATAACAGAGTGTATAATTGCATGCATATCTTGTTCATGCTCATGTGGAATCAAAACTGTAAAATAAGTTAAAGTACATTGCAATTAAGGACTCATGACAACTGAATCCAAGCTATCAATTAAGAAATTGGACATCCTAACAACCCAAATCCGACCAGAATCAAAAGAGATAAGTCCAAATAAACCAAAACAGGATGCAGAAGAAATGAGAACTATAATTCATTCCTCAAAAACAGCTTTACTCTAGAGCCACCAGTATATGTTACCTCTTTCGGCCATCAACAAGAATAAGCAAAAAAAACTATTGCTCTCTGTTCATATTTACTCTTCTCGTACCTAATTAATAAGCCAAATCATCCAGGAAAAAATTCTAACAATTAGAGTAAATTTATACCCATAATATTAAATATATATAATTGGAACAATCTTTCCAAAAGACAAGCAAACTTGTATAGAAGCAACTAAAGGTGATTGTTATGCATTACAAAATAAACTATCTAGCAAAGAACATCCAAACATGTGGCATATATAGGAACAAAGAGATAATAGGATCACAAAAGAACTGTTGTATAATATAATATAATTTTTTTCATAAAAAACACAGGTAAGAGAAGAGGCAACTATAATGTACAAATTATGGTGTCTCTCAATCCGATTATGCAACAGAATACCCTAGTATGTACAACATAACCATTACTACAATAATTCTAATCACGTGTTATATCTTAAGATTTTCATATATCAACATGATGACTAAATAGTGCTCTAACAAGACATACTTGTACATATACCAAAACTCAATGTAATACTCATGAAACATATTGTGAATATTTTATAACGTTGCGTATAGACACCACATGTATATATTTGCTATTTTTCACCTTACATCTACATATCCAGGATTTAATCCGATTAACAATGCTTATATATTAACTATTATGATAGCAACGATTTTTTCACTTGTACATTCAAATAATCGCACTATTCTTCCTGGGTAACAATGTGTACAATCAGACGAACACTCTGAACATATAGAGCGTAACTTCTTTTCCATTTAGATATTAGTTTCTGTTAACATTGCTACCACTACAATTTCTATCCAATTCATATGATAATTGGCATCATTACCTTCATCAATCTCCACCGCATTGTTGTAACTATTTGCTCACCCTATTATAGTGTCTACTGTCTTGACCATTATTGTGTGCTACAACTGCAATAGCCTTTTCTAGTTTAAATCACTTCTTGGAGGCAATGTTATGCAAATACTATGATTGCTTCAGTATTTATACTCGCTCGTACCCTTGCCGTCCCAGAATGGGTGGAGGTCCAAATTATCAACATTTAAAAAGCACCACAGCAAGACTTTCTAACCCTAATTTGGGACACAAATATGCATTTGCTATTTTTGCCCTCTCTTCTCTGGAGATAGATTGTTATTTCTCACAATTCTTCTCTTTCCACTATACCTTCAAAGAGCTAAAATGAAAGCCTTCTTTTTTGTCAAGTTTTTCTGGGTTTGTTTTCAAAATCAGTTTTGAATTCAAATTTCATATTTTAACAATCCTGTTCCCATATAACGCCGTTTATGTTGGTGTTTTTGAGATTAAAAATTTTATGGAACTTGCTAATTAAATGTTGTCGTTTTGATGCCTTCTTTCTACCTGTCGATGTGGATGCATAATAACCACTTCTTAAGTTTTATGAGGGGACCGGTCAGGGACGGTCTTTCTGATGACCGTCCCTGCCCCAAATCTGTCATATGTGCATCCAACTTTCAAGTTTCAAGGGCAGAGTTGGGGCCAAAGTCTCATTGCTTTTTATCTATAGGCTAAGCTCGAAGAAAGGACATTTAGATCATCCAATTAGCTGAAATGCCAAGAACTTTGCCACTTGGCAACTTGATCATGGCCATTGTGCCCTTTGTCCGAGTGGATACTGTAAGCTTTCATTCAAAAGATTTTGGCTTGGTAATTGTTGGGCCAAAAGATTATTTGAAATATTATTTAAAATAATAATTATAATATTTTTTGTGATACGATGTATGTGATATAAAAATAATTAAAAAATTAAAAAATATATTAAAAATGTGTTTGTGATGTAAGTAAATAATCTTTCGACAAATAATTCCTATATTTCATAAAATTGATTATTGAACCAACTTTTAACACCATATTAAAGTTCTTAGCAGGAATTACTATATATTTTCTTTGAATTTTGAGTCAAGTATGAAAAAAATAAGCTCTGAAGTTCGTCTTATCCACTGCAAGTGACAACAAAAATGAAAGACAAGAGATATGATTTTTGCAAATAATTATACACGTAAAAAGTAGGCATGGGAAATTTATAAGATTTCGTATGAGGTTGCTTTTCTATCTCTAACAACTCTTCCATTAGAAATTGTAGGATTTATTCATAGGCTAAAAGTTTATACGGTATAAACATAAACCGAAAGTTAAACAAGACTAATAATAGACACATCTTTATTCCAGTTATTTCACGCGTTAAGTAAATAAAAATAAGCAAAAAAGAATGTAAAATACGATACGAATATATACGTGTATGTCTATCACTTCTAGCTAATGAAATTCTTATATAGATAATATCAAACAATAACCCAATCTAAGCTTTACATTTTTGTAAAAACTAAATTACAATGATAAATTTACAGTGTATAACAAGTGAAAATTCGAGCATCATTTTCAATAGTTGGTTCAGATAATTGACCCAATCCTTTCTCTCTCCCATCTCCCTCCCTCCCTCTTCCTCTATAGTACTTTAGAAACCACTACAATTAATATGCACCACTAATAACAAAAATGAGGCTTGCATTAAGTAGGATATGATTGGATATGTACCATTTCATACATTTGTTTGCACTGAGTATGTAGAATTCCATTAGTTGGATGATACAACCTATCAAATGCATCATGTGTCTATGTGTGTGTGTTTTTTTTTAACCTTCCCCCCCCAATCCTACAGTTATAAACGAGCTGAATTTCACATGTTTGAGCTTTGTTGGTTAAATTACTTGAACAATACTCGTATTCATTCGATAATTTTCTAACTCGAAATCTCTGTTCGTTTTTTGCTTGTTAATTAAAATCCTAATTCGAGTTCAAACTTGAATTTGACTCATTTAACATAAACGAGCCAATTTCGAATGTGTTTGAGAAGTTTGAATTCAAGCTCTTTCTCTCAATTAATCAATCAATTCAATACTAAACTTGTCATCTAACCCTAAATTTTGTGATATGATAATTAGTCCCATGTATGCGAACAATCTGTTAAAGTTAATATGTCAATATGACATATAATTTTCTTGTATCGATTATATGATTTTTTTGTATCAATTACGTCTAGTTAGATCAATTATAGATCTTTCCTTATGTAAAAGTTAGTCTAGATTCAATGTATTTTAGTGTGTAGAACTATATATAGAGACATCTTATTGTATTATAATCAAGAGAAATATATCACAATTTTTTCATTCTAGTTTTCTAACATTGTATCAGAGCTCTAGGTTCAAAATCTAGAGTCTCTTGATCCTTCATATTTCTCTCTTTTCAAAACCCTGCTGCTGTCTCTTTCATTCTAATTATTTTTTGGTTAGTTTCTTTGCCCTTCATAGTAGTCATTCACCCTCCATTCGGATTTTCTTCATTCTTTTTCACAAATATATTGACTGTTATTATGGCTCAAAATGATGTGTCTCAACTTATTAACATTATCCTTGATGGCACAAATTATTTTCACTAGGCATATGTCTTTCAAAATTTTCTTCATGGTTGTAAACTGTGAAAATATATTACTGGTCATGTTACTGCTGTTGTTGCTTCTGATAGCAAGTCTACTGAACAATTCGCTGCCCGTTTTAAAGAGTGGGATAGTGATCATCACAAGATCATCACTTGGATCACTAACACATTTGTGCCAGCCATAAATCGTCATTTTAGACACTTTGACATAGCAAAAGGAGTCTGGAATTTCTTGGCAGATCGGAACACAACAACTGATCTATCCCAACAATACCAGCTTTCTTTTCGATTACATGCCATGAAACAACAGCCTGGACAATTTGTTCAGGACTTTTACTCTGACATGGTTTGTCTGTGGGATGAGATTGCTGAATCCAAACCAATGTGGACCTGCTCTGGTGATGTAGACAAATTCTACACCTATTGTGATTCTCATCGACTTATCCAGTTCCTCATGGCCTTACTTGATGACTATGGCACAACACGCACATCTATTCTTAATAGGAAGCTGCCACCTTCCCTTGATGCTGCTCTCAAGGATCTAATTTCTGAGGAAACTCGCCGCAATACCACAACTCTACGTACTGTTGATATGGTCCTTGCTGCTTCCCGGTAGCCTAATCCAACATATCGACAATCTACTCCAACCTATCGACCACCTGTATCTGCTTTTTCAGGAACCAAATCCACCATTGAATGCAGGTACTATCACAAACTTGGTCATGACATTTCAGAATGTAACAAGTTTCAACGAAAAAGGGGAGGGCCAAGACAGCAAACATGGAACTCTTCTCCTGCAGCTCCTACCATTATTACCGGTCCTATGACTGAATCTACTAGTTCCACATCTTCTGTGCTTATAAATACTACTGCTCTTTCTGCTATTGATTTGGAGGCCATAATTTCCGAAGTTTTTGCTCGCACTGCTCAGCCTTCTACAAGTGCATTTTCTGCCACACCAGTTACATTTTCATGGCTTATTGATTCTGGCTGCTGTAATCATATGACTTTTAACTTCGATATTTTTTGTTTTAAATCCTTACCTTCCCAACCAACCTCCATTTCTACAGCTGATGGTTCTATTATGCTAGTCACACACACTAATACTATTTCATCTAATAATATTTATCTTTCTGATATATATTTTGTCCCTCAACTATCCCTAAACCTTCTCTCTGTTGGTCAATTATATGATCTTGACCTTCACTTATTCTTCTCTCATACTGGTTGCCTTATTTAGGATCCACTGACGAAAACAACAGTTAGGACCGGCTGTAAGATTGGACGACTGTTTGAACTGACATCCTTTCATCTTCCATCTCGCGCCTTTGCTGCTCCTACGATGTTTATTTGGCATTCTAGATTAGGTCATCCTTCTCATGCAAAATTGAAGTCATTAATTTCTGATGGAAAATTAGGGATTGTTAAATCCGAGTCTTTTGATTGTATGCCATGTCAATTAGCAGAACAACCTGTTTTACCTTTTAATAAAAGTGATTCTTATACCTTAGCACCTTTTGATCTTGTTCATTCTGATGTTTAGGGTCTAGCTCCAATCCCTTTCATTATTTTTATTAATGATTTTTCCTGTTATACATGGATATATTTGTTAAAATCCTGTTCTGAACTGCTTTCCACTTTTCGTGAATTTAATGCCATGATCCAAACCCAATTTTCTAAAACAATTAAGTTGTTTCGATCCGATAATGCCCGTGACTATACCTTTAGTGATTTTGAAACTATATTTACCACTCAAGATGCCTTACCCCATTTATCCTGTCCGAGCACTTCACAGCAGAATGGTAGAGCGGAACGAAAGCATCATCACATCTTGGATACCGTCCGATCTTTACTCATTTTTGCTTCGTTACCTAAACCATTTTGGGGGGAAGCTGCGCTTACTGCCGTCTATAACATCAATCGATTGCCATCTTCTGTTCTTCAAAACAAATCACCCTATGAAACATTATTTGATATTGTCCCTGATTACTAAAGTTTTTGATTGTGCTTGTTTTGTCCTTCTTCAATTGCATAAGCGATCCAAGTTAGAGCCTCGTGCTCATCTATGTTGTTTTCTTGGCTATGGGTAGCTCATAAGGGTTATAGATGTCATGATCCCATTTCTCATAGGTTACATATTTCCCGAAATGTCATTTTTTGGGAACATAAATTCTTCACTGAGATACCTAAAACTCATTTACCTTCCTCCTCTCTACCTTCTTATCTTACCAATCCCTCAGCTGATCTCTTTCCAAAAAATTCTTTTCCAGATTCTGAACAGTCACTTAAGCCTCTTGATGAGTTGTCTTTACCAGAGGATCTGTTAACTCTTGACTGTTCTGCTCATGATCCACCTACTCTTGACTCTCCTCGTTATCCCTCTCGAATAAGAACTCAACCAATCTATCTTCATGACTATCAATGTTTTTCTGGTTTATCTGCTCTACATGAGCCAACATCTTTTCGTGAAGCTTCTTCTCATCCACTGTGACAAAAAGCTATGCAAGAAAAGCTTGATGCTTTGCTCAAAACACATACTTGGGATCTAGTTGATTTACCTCTAGGCAAAACTCCAATTTATTGCAAATGGATTTATAAAGTTAAGACACATTTTGATGGTTCCATTGAGCGTTACAAAGCTCGTCTTGTGGCTATAGGTTACACTCAGGAATATGGTATTGATTATGAAGAGACCTTTACTCCAGTTGCTCGTCTTATTACTGTTCACACTCTTATTGCTGTTGCTGCTACTCGTCACTAGTCTCTCTTCTAGATGGATGTGAACAATGCATTTCTCATTGGTGATCTTAATGATGGTGTGCTCTATATGGACTTAAGCAGGCACCTCGAGCTTGGTTTGCCAAGCTCAGTTCTACTCTTCACAGTTTTGGTTTCATCTCTAGTTCTCATGATTCTGCTCTCCTTCTTCGATACACTGCCGCTGGCACTATCTTACTTCTTCTTTTATGTAGATGATATGATCATTACAGGTGATGATTTGGATAGTATCCAACAACTTAAGCAATCCCTTCACCTTAGGTTTGAAATGAAGAATCTCGGCTCTCTTAACTATTTTTTGGGTCTTGAAGTCTTCTTGGACTCTAGTGGCTACTATCTATCTCAAGTTAAATATGCTTCAGATCTCTTGGCTTCAACTGGGGTCACAGATAGTAAGACTACTTCTACTCCGATTGAGCCAAACACACTTCTCCCTCCTCGTGATGGCACTCTATTGGATAATCCTATGCGATTTCGACAATTAGTTGGTGGTCTTGTCTATCTGACTGTTACCCAGCCTGATGTTGCTTATGCCATACATATTGTTAGTTAGTTCATGAGTGCTCCTCATTTAGTTCATTATGCAGCTGTCCTCCGAATTCTTCGCTATGTCAAGGGTACTCTTTTTCATGGTCTTCATTTCTCAGCACATTCTCCTCTTCAACTTCGTCCCTACTCTGATGCTGATTGGGTTGGTGACCCTACCGATCGACGTTCAACTACTGGCTTTTGCTTTTTCCTTGGTGATTCTTTAATCTCTTGGTATAGTAAGAAATAGGCGGTCACTGCTCACTCCAATTCTGAGGCTGAATATTGCGTCTTGGCTAATATATCTCAAGAATTAGTTTGGCTTCACTGGCTACTTGAAGACATGGGTGTACTCACTCTTCACCTGTTCGTATCTATTGTGATAATCATAGTGCTATTTAGATAGCACATAATGATGTGTTTCATGAACGCACCAAACATATTGAAATTGATTGTCATTTTGTGCGTCACCATCTCCATCATGGTGCTTTGAGTCTCTTCCATGTTTCCTCATTGGACCAGATTGCGGATATTCATACAAAATCACTATCTTCTGATCGTTTTCATCATCTCAAGAACAAGCTTAAGTTGGTTTCCTTGCAACCATCTTAAGTTTGAGGGAAGGTGTTAAAGTAAACATGTCAATATGACATATAATTTTCTTGTATCAATTATATGATTCTCTTGTATCAATTACGTCTAGTTAGGATCAATTATAGATCTTTCCTTAGGTAAAAGTTAGTCTAGATTCAATGTATTTTAGTGTATATACCTATATATAGGGACATCTTATTGTATTATGATCAAGAGAAATATATCACAATTTTTCCATTCTAGTTTTCTAACACAATCATTTAAATTCATGAACAAGATTCATGTTCGTTTGATTACTTATCGAGCCAAAAAGTTTGTTTGAACTCAACTTGTATAAAATTTTGAACAAATCGTTATCGAATATGAACGAGGCTAAACGAATCAAGCAATTGTCTAAATTCGATTTGTATAAAATTTTGAATGAACCATTATCGAATATAAACAAAACTGAACGAGTAGAATAAACGAACAGTTCGACTTGTATAATAGCACTACCTAATCCCTCCCTACCGCGAAACCTAGCAACTAGATTTGAACTCTGGTCTGTTAGGCAGGACATCAAGTCCCTAACCAACACCCTCAACAATGTCAGGTGTATTAATAAATGTTATATACATAGAGTGATACTCTGGCGATTCTTTTTCCAATGTCGAAAATTTACAATACAGAAACGGATACGGGGCGGGAACGGTCATCAGATTGACCGTTCCCAAGCGGTCTCCTCACAAGCAGAAAGGAATGGCAAGAAATGAACCACGTCAGCAGCCTTTAGCAGACTTCCAAAACGACGTCGTTTCAATATAAATGAAGGGAAAAAAAATAGATGACGGTGTTGACCGTAACGGACCGTCAGCACCAATGGCAAGCAAAGTCCCGCCTAAAATGAAACGTTCCCCAAGAAGAGCCCCACTTACACTCCCTCCCAAATGAAGCGGTTGCTGAAATTAACAAATGTAAAAAAATAGGGCAAGATTGGAGTGGAGGAACTAAAAGAGGAAACTAGAAGACGGGCAACAAAGTGCGACATTGGCAAAAGTTGTGGAACAGCGGCATCGTTGAAGGAAAATAAGAGCAAAGAGAAGGAAGAAGTGGTGGCGGAAGTAAAAGTTTTTGGTGATTGGGGTTTAATAAAAGAAGAAGAAAGTTGAACCCAAGTTTGAAAGTGGAAGATCGTGGGATTCGAAAGTAGTGAACGACCACAAATCAGTCAGGTAAAACATGAGGAAGCCTAGAATGATATAGTAATGCATGTAATTTGACCAAAAAGTGGAAAAACCTTACTTTCTGGATGTTGTTGGTGTACACTATGATGATTGTACAGAGGGATGGCACACATGCAAAATTTTGTGTATAGTAATTGATAAGTGCAGCGTGATAGGAGCATTACGTGTTAGCCTTTGATCGTCGAAACAGGATAGTGGGAAAGGAGGGGAAAATGTTGCGGCACAACCGCTTGAGAAAATGTGTGCATGGATTTGGGAGGGAGTTCGTAGGTGTAAAAAATTGGTGTACGTTCAAATTACTATATGCTGAGTAGATGTACAATATGTTGAGTGTGTGATACACTGCGTTATCAAATAGTCACAAGATAATTCAGTGAAGGATGGATCATACAGCATGCTGGCTAAAAATAATGTTATGGTATGTGAGAAAAAAGTGACATGGAGAAACATTGATATGGTGTGTTAAGTGTAAAGTATTAACATAAGAAACGTTAGTTTGGGATGGGTATGTTGTATTTGATATTTCAGATCTGTATGTCTAGTGTAGCAGTTGGTGTGTATGAACACAATGTTGGCTAAGTCTTACTTTTTGCGGACTAACAGGCACAGAGAAGAAATAGAGCACAAATATTAGTGTAAAATTGGTATGTCGTATTTTGATCGTCATTACTGTATGTCTATTATATTAGTTCAAGTGCATGAATACAATGTTAGATAAGTCATACATGTTGTCCTTTAACTGTTACATGGTTTGGATTAACAGGTACAGGACAGAAAGAGAACATAAATGTTAGATTGAAAATGGAATATGGTATTTGGGACTGCATTGATGTATGTTTATTGTAATAGGTGTTGTGCATGAACAAAATGTTGGATAAGTGTTACATGGTGTGGATTAACAAGTACAGAGAAGAAACAGAGTAGAAATGTTAGTGTATAATTGGTATGTCATATTTGAGACTTCGTTGGTGTATGTTTATTGTATTCGTTGCTATGCATAAACACAATGTTGGATAACTGTTACATGTTGTGGATTAACAGGAATAGGACATAAATAGAATAGAATTGATCGTTTGAATTTTATATGTCGTATTTGGGTCATCATTGGTATATGTTTATTGTATTAGTTTATGTGCATGAACACAGTGTTCCATAAGTGTTACTTGTTGTAGATTAATAGGCACAGAGAAGAAACAGAGTAGAAATTTTAGTGTTAAATTGGTATGTTTTTTCTGGATATTCATTAGTGTATGTCTATTCTATTAGTTCACGTGTATGAACACAATGTTGGATAAGTCTTACATGTTGTTGGATAACTGTTACATGGTGTGGATTAACAGGAATAGAACAGAAAGAAAAGAGAAAAGGTTAGATTGAAATTGGAATGTCGTATGTGGGACTACATTGATGTATGTTTATTATATTAGTTCTTGTGTATGAACAAAGTGTTGGAAAAGTGTTACATGGTGTTGGATAACTGTTACATGGTATGGATTAACAGGCACAGGCCAGAAAGAGGAGAAATGTTAGATTGAAATTGAAATTTGCTTCCATTTGAAACTGCATTGATCTATGTTAATTGTATTGGTTCTTTTGCATCAACAAAGTGTTGGAAAAGTGTTACATGGTGTGGATTAACAGGCACAGGCCAGAAAGTGAAGAGAAATGTTAGATTGAAATTCAAATTTGCTTCCATTTGAAACTGCATTAATGTATGTTAATTGTATTAGTTCTTGTGCATGTTCACGGTTGTGTTGGATAAGTGTTACATGGTGTGGATGAATAAGTACAGAGAAAAAATAGAGTAGAAAAGTTAGTGCGTAATTGGTATGTCGTATTTGAGACTTCGTTGGTGTATGTTTATTATATTCATTGCTATGTATAAACAGGATGGCACGGATAAGAAGCAAAAGACGGAACAAGAGTTTAGACGAAAATGAAGGAATAGAGGCAGCGGGGACAAGTGAAGTTAGACAACCAGTTCCACCGCTGAATCCGTGGATGAAGTTTAGGTAATGTTGGTGTTTATTAAAAATAATAATGATGAGTAGAATGCACAGTTAATTGGTTAATATTGAATGTGTGTAGGAAGGAGTATCAAAGCACCGTTCCAGCGAAAGGCATTAAGATAACAGAGGTACGCATAAGAACTAAATAAAACATTAATTTGGAAAGTTGGGGCGCGGTAAAAGTAATCAACACAATCAGAAAAGGGTTAATATCAGAAACCTCCCTCTTGGTTTCTTAGAATCGCACCTAGCACCCTCCATGTTATCAAAATCACACTTAACACCACTAGAATGACAACTTTGATGTCATTGTCAGCCCCTCTATTTGAAAATAGTAGTAAAAAATGAAGTATAGGAGAAAGACTCTATTTTTGTTCCTCTTTTATCCATAACCCAAAATGAGTATACTTCGTAGGAGCAAAACAGGTATAAATCTTGATTTTTAGTATACGTAAATGATCATATAATAAATAATAGGATAGCATCAGGGTTGTAATAGGATTTGTATGAAACTGTAACCGAATTTGTTATTTTGTAGACCATGGAGTACGACGATATGTATCGTTTGGAGAGATGCGAGGTAAATAAGGTTGTTAGATCAATCATCCTTGAATAGGGTAACACGTTTTGAAAATTTTGTAATTTTGTGTAACACATTAGTGTACATATGGGTACAATACGTAATAATCGTATCTCTTATAATAGGTTTTACGGATAGTTCAATTAGAGTTACAATTTGTAAAAAAATATAACATAATTCAGAATAGTTATCAAAAAATTCTTAAAAGAATTTTCTGATTTTTTTTATCTGTTTTGGTATACAGTTTTGTTCTTAGTTTTGTAGTGGAGTATTGGTCTCCGTATACTGCATAGATTATTTTTAAATTATGGGCATTCAACTTTAGTTGTGGTATAACATTATTTATCCAGATTTTTTTTTGCCTCTGAATGAGTTAAGGTTATTTGTGGCATGGGGTAGATGTTGGTGATTTTTGAATAATTTGTTATCTTTTGATTAGGATAATTTGTCACATCCCACTGCCAGGGGTGCTAGGTGTGATAATATTAATTTGAGAGGTGTCAGATGTGATTAGAACAAAAGTCAGGGGAGGAATTATACTATTAACCCATTAGAAAATGATGATGACATTAGGAATGATTAACGATTATATGCATCGAATGCAGTATAATAAAATGGTCAAAGCAGCATATGATAAATTAAGCGAGGAAGAAGTACAGAAGCGAAAAGAGAACTATTGGAAAGAAAAAGAGGAGTATAAGAGAGAAATGACGCGACTTGGAAAGACTATACCGCCAATAAAGCAGTATAAGGTAAGCACAAAGTATGGATGAAGTTTAGGTTTGTATGTAATAATCTGTGTATGACTAACTAAGTTTTTCGCTTGAATTTGATTATAGAATCCGAAGTACACCATTCGTTGTTCACCAAATCAGATGGTTTGGTTAGCATCGAACATTGATGAAACAAAAAAACAGCAAATCAGAGATATGGGGTTTGGAGGGCTGCTGGAAATACAGTGTCGCTCCATTCCGAACGGCATAGGAACCTGGCTGGTCGACAATTTTAATCCTACACTAAGCAGCTTTCAATTACATGGAGATGGTGTGCTACCCCTAACAGCAAAAGACATCGGTTTCATCCTTGGAATCCCAAATGATGGCCCCTTACCAGTTGAAGATGCTGATAGCAGTGAGGGTGGAGATTCTAGACCAAGTCGCCGAACATACAAATGGAAAGAGCTGCCGGAGGAGTTAGTATCCATGAGCAGTGGGGACGAGTTCAAGCGACTATTTGTTGCATTTGCTTGTGGATGTCTATTGGCTCCAACTACACGGTCTGAGCATAAAATCCGGCTATGGGGTTGCACGAAGGTGGTTACTGAGGTGGCCTCATTAAACTGGGCCCAGTACATTAGAAATGTACTATGCAATAGGATATTAGAAGTGCAGAAGAAAAGCGGAAAGCAGCACCAATATGTTGGGGGCTGCATCTTTGTTCTACTGGTAAGTTTAATTACACGTTATTGAAAGTTAGTGAGTCATTTAACTAGTAGGGGATGCAACGATTTTGAAATTTTAATTAGGCACATGAAGGTTGTTTATGCAACGTACATATTATGATATGATAAGTGAGTATGAAGGACGGGAAAGAGGATTGTCGAACATTAGATATAAATAAAATTTTGAAATTCGTGATACATATATTGTTTGCAAATGATATAAATGATGAGTCAGTCGCCAATTGGCTTGCAGGTGCATTACCTCGATCGAGTGACAATACTAAAGCATAGAGTGGCTCGAGTTACACCAAGAGCAAAGGCATGGACAGATGCTTTAATTTCACAGCGGGATGCATTGGAGATCGATAATCTCGGAGGTTATGGAAAAGGAAAACTAGTAAGAGAGATAATTATTTTTTTGCTTGGATAAGGATTGTAACTTACTAGTTCA
The DNA here is from genome assembly GCF_003713205.1 of Coffea eugenioides. Lineage (NCBI taxonomy): Eukaryota > Viridiplantae > Streptophyta > Magnoliopsida > Gentianales > Rubiaceae > Coffea > Coffea eugenioides. The sequence goes on from NW_020864651.1 coordinate 13,617, forward strand.
TATGTATAAGACATACATACCATGTACTTATGAAATGATGGTTTGACTTTATTTTCGTAGATTGGGGCGCATGAAGAGGAAGAGGCTGAATCAGGTGCACAGATAAATGAACTACCCCCTGAGCTAGTTGGAATAATGATGGACAGCGGTCATCATGACATTGCTGTAAGCTGCCTAACTTTTCTTAGAAGAAAGTTCATTCTGTAATGTTGTTGCTTAAGAGCAAATGTTATGCATTTATACTGATGTTTTTGTAAGCAGCCAAATCTTCATAACTGGGGAAAGTTATCTTGTCCGATACAATCATGATAAATCTTCCATGACCGCATACAATCATTTTGCGTTTGCTATGCATAACATACAAAAATAGGAAAGTTTGTTGTAAGTGGAGTTTGGGACAAATAAGTACACCCAATCGTTTGTTAAGCTTTGTAAAAGGTGGCAACATTTTTCAAATACCGGTCACAAATAACACTATTGTTGTGATCTAAGCTAGGTACATTTCTTGCATAGAACAGATCGTGTCGTATTTTCCATATTCTATGACAGAAAAGAGCAGTGAAAAAAATTCTCGCATATTATTCATGCAAAATATAAAAGTAACTATCATAACCTCATTCGATTCGAGTGGCAAATACAGCTGAAGGCATTTTCACATATAACTGGATATTCATAACTTAGTCATGAAAAATATTTCACCAATTGAAAGTGAAAAGGCAGATTTAGTGAGATCCACAAGGAAGTAATACACATCAATGCATAATTTCCTATTCATCTGTTCTGGATTAAGTCGAAACGAGCTATTCATTATAGTTTGTTAATGTATAAGCAGGCTGAGCTTTCAGAAGTGTACAGTATGACAGTGAATTGTCAAAGAAGGATATTAAAGATTGCAGAAATATTGTGTTCTCATCCTAGGGCCAAAGCAGCAGCAACAGAGGTCGTTTCAAAGGAAAAGCAGAAACAGAGGCTGCCTGATTCAGAGCACATACATCTTGATATGGAAAGCGAAGATTATTCAGAATATCAATCGGCTGAGGATGGAAAGGACTCCAAAGATCTCGATGACGGTGATAGTGAAAAAGAACAAGATGCCGGTGGTACTGCCGATGACATTGTGACGTCAATCAGATCAATAGATGAGACTGAACCAACAAATCGGCAAGCAATAGGGCAGAAGACGGTTGAAAAAGAGCAAAGTGGGAGAACTAGTGATGGAAAGGAGGCAGAAAATGATGGCATCACAGGTGATGGAAAGGATATTTCATTCAGTGGAAACAAGGCAAATGATACCCCACCAATTGGCCAACCTGATTCACGAGACGTTGAAGTACATACTGACCATATAACAAGCATTTCTGACCGCATTACGGATGAAGCCACACAACATATGCAGCATGATTGCTCAACAGGTCCCATACAAATTGAGCATCCTTTGGATGGGCCAAACACACCGAGAAGGTTGCGGTCTTATAGTCGCAAAAGGAAAGGTTAGTAAACTTGGTGGCTGTCAAGAATTTGATATACGAATTTCCATGAATTTATTGTATTATGTTCTGTCGACTGTAAACCCTGATACCGTTGAAGCTGAATTATTGCGTAATGCATTTTAGTTTTGCATATCAATTGAAGAGTACTTGGCTGATCGGTTAATCGGTTAAACTTTACTGCCCTGCTGCTGACTTATTAATTTTTTGTATAACACGCATACCTAAGCATTATTCTGTCAGTGTGAACTAATTATTGAATTATGTTTTCTGATGTATTGATATCTTCAGCAGCTGTTGAAGATGAGAATGAGGGGAGACCAACTCGGGCAACGAAGAAAAGCAGCATGCTACGGTCAGCCGAGTACCTTCTGCCTTCACACGTAACAGTCAGCACGTACGATAAAAGGATCGCTGCATTCGCGTGGGAGGTAGATCAGAATCCCAAGTAAGGTTCCAATGTGTTTATAATACGATTATAAGGTTATGCTACAGCCACTTAAGAATTTATAGTTGCCACTATTTGTTAAGTGCATCTCTCCAGTCCATTCCTAATGAATTCATGCATGTTTTGAGGTTAACTCAATGTCCCTCTTCTTCGATTTAATTATTTGTTAGTCACCAAGTTAAGACTAGCAAAATGTACTTCCTGTTAGGTGTTAGTTACTTGATTATTTGTACATGTGGAATGGAGATTAGATATAGAATACTCAAATGTTACTTTTGAGAATGTTAGACGGATTCTTGAACCCATAATCACGAAAAAATAGCAAAGTCGTGAGTGGGTTTGAGTCGTTTTAGCCACGAGGATGTAAGAAATAGGACCTGAAGTTATGATAAGGAGGGTGTGTAAGACTTTTTCTGAAATTTTTTGAATTCGTAAAGGGGGAGAGTGAGACTGTCAAAAGCTGAATAGGGGTATCTGAAATTATCCCTTTTATAAATAGTCAGTCATTTCTTGCATGTTGCCTTTGAATTTTTATGCTTTCCCAGTTAGAATTAAAGTTGGTTTGCATTGGCATCACTTCTTCTTAGAAGACGGTTGTAAAATTTCTCCCAAATTACGTATCTTTTACTACTTGATTATAATGAAGAAGTAGCAGAAGGTAGTAAAATTTCTCCATCCTAGGGGATGCATGGTTTATTAGTGCTACTATTTGTTGGCTGAAACTGAGTGTAACAACTTGATAAAGCATTTACATTTTTGTAACTCATGGTTGATAAGAACTGGCAAATTTAAATAGCGCCTCCTTTGTCTCGCGTAATGGCAGGGAGACTCTCATTCAAATGTTTCAACTTTCTCTCACACGAGATGACCTCAGGACTCTTTGTGATGGCATGCATGTCTCGACTCGGGTTAGGCATATTTGACACATACGACAAATAATACATTGTGTTGGTTTGGTAAGGTAAAGTGATAGGTTTTTGAAATGGCAGTAACTAAATCAATTCTGTCACTGTGTTGTGAATAAACAGGTCATCGACATGTTTGCCCGGCATATCAACTGGGGCGGGGCGACTAGTACAACCAGTAGAGTCAAACGCTATATTGTCGAGCCTATAGCAGTTGTAAGCATTAAATTTGTTGTTGGCTAATGGCAAGTTATTCATTAAACTATTATGAAAATTTCGCACAAATGCATGTTATAATCTTATACTAATTCTGAAAATCACCGTTAACACTTATATTCCCTTGTACTGATTATTAACAGGATGACATCCTGAATCTTCGAAAATTCGATGCACAGTCGGATGACATCCTAACTGCTAAGCTTATGAAGTTGTTCAAGATCCGCGGCCCGGATAATTCGGCTAATCCTTCCAAGTGTCAGTTGGTATGGACAATTATGTCTTATCGTAACTATTGCTGAATTTGTATTTATTGGCAAATTATTAGTAAACATGAAAATTATGGTAGTTTACCATTGAAATGGTTTTTGCTCTGCATCAGATTCTTGTCCCTGTCTGCGTAGATAGTTACTGGTTCGTGTACTCCTTCCATGTCACGCATCACGTAGTCCATCTGCTAGACCCTGACCCACAACAAGCAAAAAGCAAAGATATTACAGTTCTAAAGCGCTTGGTATGATTGTTTATGGGAATAGTTCATTGATTTTTATCATATGTTGAGTTACTTGACCGTGTTTCGTGCAGCAACGTGGCCTCGGACTGATAATGGCAGCTAAATTTAGGATGAAAATTGACTTTGCAAGTTTCAAACTCGAAGTTGCTGATGTCCCTCATCAGTCACCCGATAGCTGGTATAATATCGGATCTTCCATGTCCTTTTTCCCGATAGCTTATCACTGCAATGGTGTACTACCATCACTTTACTATATTATCCTTATTCCTGAGAAGATTCATGTTGATCTGACCAGGTTCGATAGTGGAGTTTTCACGATGACCTTTCTTGAACACTGGAGTGGAAGATTGGCTATGCGAATTACAAAGGTGTGGTCACATTTTGTAACTATCTTTGTACGTACTTGTGGCAATAAAATGGTTAATAAATTGGACTTAATCGTGGTGCTGATTATCAGAGGTGAAATTGTGGCAGGAAAATATTACGAAGTATCGAATGCTGTACACCGCGCGGCTTTGTAGTTCGGAGCATAATACAAAGTTTGTAGACACTATTTCCGCCATGCTTGGGAGTAAATAGTAAATGGTTGCAAGAGCATCTTCAACAGGGATGTAATTTGTTGTTTCTGCTATGCATAATAGCAAAGGATATTTTTTGAAACAGTTACTGATTTTGTTTTTCTGGACACATTAGCGCCAATATTTGCACCTACTTGTAATTTAAGTTAGGTTTTGAGTTGTCACTAGAATATTGTCAGTAATAACATTAGCCGAACATTAATTGTTTTAAATCTGTCTGTGACTTTTTGCTAACTACTTGTAATACCGGCACTACGAAGATTATGGACAATGAAGAGTAGTGGCAAAATTCATGACTTATTAGAAACACGTTATGACACTGATAGTGCCATTGCTCATTCTTATCGCCTTCACGCTTTGTACGCAAGGATTATTAATTGACATGGATTGGTATATATATGCTTTCGTAGTTGAAAGTGTGTTACATAGAGCACGTAAAAAGTTACACATACTGTTGTTGTATAAGACATCTTGAATCTTGCGCAAGTTTATAACTTTCACCTGATCGCACTTTATATTAGTCAGACTGGTAATAAATTGCATCAAATATTAGAGATACTAGTTTTGGCCATTTTCAACAGCGCGTAACTTTGGTTGCACACGACGTAACTTTGTTTGCACCACGTGTAACTTTAGTACAAAATTTTGGTTCATACACTGACCAAGGCCATAGAGTGTTACACATCTGACTCTTGGCCAAGAACTTGTAATACCGACCACAGGCATTAAAGTTTGGAGGTTTTATTATCTGTATCCATTTATTGTCAGTAACTACCACACTTGCTCAAAAGGATGACTTCTTTGAACAAGGTGTAAAGCCACGTCAAGTACTTGTGCATCAAATATTAAATATGGGGTCAAGATGATAAAGTGTGTGATGAAATAATATACAGGTAAGGCATAAAGCATGAAAAAATTCTTGTTTTTAACAAATACTGCATGAAAAAACTTTATACACATATAAACGGTATACG